>NW_022995372.1:2887545-3018915 GCF_004354385.1 Drosophila innubila | reverse complement strand
AACACGCAGCAACAAACACTCACTCACACACACACGCAGCCAGACAGAGAGCCACACATAAATAGAGAAACAGACACGCCGCCTGCTGTTGCCGTCTCTTTTCCGCTGTCACCCGTTCGCCCGCAAAGGCCTGTACTGGGCTGGCGAGTATCAACAAATGTTCACGTGAACATCATGAGGTCAACGCGTGATACACAGTATGATAATTCACAGACAGAGGCACATACACACACACTTATGCATGCACACTCTCTCAGGCACTTGCGCGTGTTTTGTATGGCGTGCTAGTTTCAGTTTCGCTCATCGTTGCGCTCCCTCCACTTGTTATTGTTGTTGCGCAAGAGCGCCACACTGTAATAGTCACAGCTGTTTGATGCTCGTCTCTCGCTCTCTCTCTTTTACGCGCTGTAGCTCTCTGACAATTGACTGTGAGTTTGCACGAGCCCCTTTTTGCTTCAGAAACTGTTACGGGCTTGTTTGCCAGCGTTGCCAGAAGCAATTTTCTATTGCTGCCATTTCACAAAACATTTACTAATTGTATATGTAATATACTAAATTGGTATTATATTTCATCATGTCAACAAAATTGCTTTAGTCAACTTGCACTTGAACTGTTTTGCAGCTGGCAACGCTGTCGGCTCTCAACTGTTGAGCGGGTTTTCTCCATTAATAAAATCTGTCTGCGTCTGAACATTATTTTTTTGAATGTTAGCTGCCCCCTAGACAGACAAGCTAACGCAGATACAAGTTATGCAAATATATGCAATATAGCCGATTTTAATGCTTCTCCATGTGTCTGGCCACAAGTACGAGCCTGTATTTTTTTTGTGTTTTAAAAATATAAAAAAATCGCTTAATCACGAATTTCCGTAGCAACAAATGCGTCAGCTTCAAATTCAGATACAGCTTGAGCCTTCAATGGTATATCTGTATGCATGTATGTATGTATGTATTGGCCAGGCCTCAGACTCAACCACAGTGTTGCCAGCTCTGCTATTTAGCCGCCATATTTGTAGTTGTTCGAACGTCATTGCCGTTAAAAATTGTAAAATTGCGGCTGCCGAAAATTCTGGTTATTTTTGTAAGTTTAAAATTATCTTTAATAGATTACCATTACATAAACTTGTTTATTTTTTGCAGATTTCCTAGCATTTTTTCTAGCTTTTTTTTAATGTTGTTATACGTAGCTTTTTTAAACGCTGAAGAGCTGGCAACACTGTCCATGGCTTCGGGGTGTGTCTGTGTGTGCCTCTCACTCACTCTCTCTCTCTCTCTCTCTTTCCTTAAACATATGCATGTGTGTGTGTGTTTGCTGTGCACGCTCCATGTGCATGAACAGCAGCTATGAATAGACAGCCCCATTGGAATTTTGTATTTCCCCCCACCACCACTATGCCAAGCGAGGTAAACAGCTGATGACGTCCATGCGTTCATTACGTGCTCTGCGTATGTATGTACGTGTGTTTGTTTGTGTGTTTCTCTGCCTTCTTCTTGAGGGCACTCGAAATGGGGCCCTGCGTGGGCCACACAGACCTGACCTTTTACCGCAAAAGGTGGCGCGGGGGCGAAGGTACAAAAACAGAAGAGAGCTCAACCCACGTTGTCATTGCCTGATGCCGAAAGCTCTAAGGCAGCGTTCGTGTCGTGTCCTCTGTCAGTCCTCGGCTCGTTACGGCTCCATTGCACTGGTTGCTTCGCCGACGCGTTGTCGATGACGATTTTTTGTGTACCCTCTCCCTCTGCCCACTTGCAAGTGATTACGTCGGCAGCATACGCTCCCCTCTCACACTCACTCACGCGCGCAGCGACTGCGATGGTCTGTTGGAAGCTCGCTGTCTGAATGTTGTTCATTCGTCTGTTGAATTCTGAACGCTTCGGTTCGCTTACTCGGACTCGCCGCATCAAGTGAAAAGCTTCAAAGAAAAGCCAAAAATAAAGAAATAACTGAAACTTGTGTGAATCAAAAGTGTTAACAAACAGATTGATAAAAGTGATAAGAAGAGACAAAGTGCAACAATATATATACTTTAATTAAAAATCATCATTATAATAATAAAAGACAAAGTTTTACAAGAGAAACACACACACAATGGATATGGATACGTTGCTGTTACCATCGCCGCCTGCAACGCCCCCGCTGCGAGATAATCAAATTGAAAACGTAAGTCCAGTGTAAGAGAGCAAAGGGTGACTCAGAGATCCACAAAGAGATTGACCTACAAAGTGCTAACGACTAAATAAGAGTGCAGCAGTGTGTGTGTGTGTGAGTGTGAGTGCAATGCTGAATGCAGTGCAAACTAATTAAAATTAAATGCGAAAATAAAAATGCAACAAATTCCCGCATTTTTTTTTGTGCCAGCAGAGGAGGGAGAGACAGAGACGCCTTCGCTTTTGACAAATCACGCAACAAGAAATGAAAAAAAAATACATGGCAAGTCATTAAGTGTATTACCGCTCTCACTTGCACTTGCCGCGTTTCTAAAAACAATAGTCGCGCATCTCGCTCCCACTCGTCTATGGCAATGCGATCACGCAGCGGGCATGCTTTCACGTGAACACCGCATGCACAGCGAGTGATACAAACACACACACACATATATAGGGCGAACATTGGACTCCACACACACACACATGCACAGCAATATGTGGAGCTGTAGTAGTTATTTGTTGTTGCTAGCAGCATGAGAGAGAGCGCGCGCTCAAGAGAGTGCCATGTTGACGTATGTAGTCAAGAGAACGTTTTGTTTGAGAGCGCATTCTTGACGCTGACTGTGAATTTGTACTTGTGAGCGTGTGAAGGTAAGTTGCCAATTAGAAAAGGCAAGCGGCAAAAAACAAACAAGAGCCAAGCCCCAGACGCAGCTCATGTTAATGAAAGGAAAGAAAAAAATATGTCACATTTTTGTAATTTTTTTCGCGCAAACAAACAAACGAACAAACAATTCACACACACAGCATACGCAGTCACACACACACACAACAAGGAGGCAACGTGCCGAGCCCATAAAAATATTTCAACGTTCGCTTTTTTACGAGTGACGGCCACCTGAAGCGTCGCTGCCAGCGTCGCTGTCTACTGCAACATTTTATGTTGCCTGCTTTTAGGCAGCGTTTACAAATCCAAAACTTAAATTATTTCATTGAACTTCTGCACATTATTTATGGCCAAAACGACGAAACGGCTATCAAAAGTTCAAAAAACTGACATAAAATCTTAGCCAAAATGCGACGTACATTGAACCTGTTTTTGCATGGGGGCTGCATCGAGTTAAGGTTAAGAGTGAACGACCTTGTAAAGACCGTCGACACCCGCCTACGTACATAATTTGCGAATGCCTTTTTTTTGCACTCACTGTAAAGTTATTGTAGGTCAAATCTCAGACAGGGGGAAAAAGTGAATGCGAAGGCTGATGAACTTGGCCCAAAGTCGATACGTTTATTGACCCTGTACGAATCCAACGATACAATTTATACCTATGAACATATGTATAAACGAGATATAAGACATACGATGAAAAATAAAAAAAACAAATAATCATGATGACATTAATATGATAATGTCAGAAGAAAAAAGATTTGTAAAAGTACTTATATTATAATAATAATACAAAACCATCTATCGTTATCTTTCATTAAGAAATATATCCAACTCATATCAATAAAAAATTAACTTATCCAGCTCTTTTCATTGTAGTTACAAAATAATAAAAATACAAATTTTTTTTATTCCTAAATTAACAACTATATACAATTTTGTATTTAAACTTCTCTTGTAGTACAATTTAAAAGTACTTATGCAAATATAAACCAACTCCTATTTTACAAATTTGTTATAATATTTTTAATATTAAAAATATAATAATTATAGACACCACAAATAATAATACTTATAAAAATAAAACATGTAACTAATGTAATTCTTCTCTTTATTGCAGGTCGCCAAGGACAAACAACAAGTGAGTGAGAATCTGCTAAAGGCCAAGCTGAAGTTGGTGAGCCACAAAAATGGCGGTGGCATTATTACGCCCAATCCCTCGGATACGGAGGATGATGCAGCCGATGTGACGCCATGCAAGAAAGCACGCTTAGAGCAACCAGCGGTTACATTGACACCGCCGCCAGACAAAGAGCAACAGTTGGAGCAGGCAAGAAAACAGGAACAGTTAAGGGAACGGGAACAGTTACGGGAACAGGAACAGGAACAGGAACATGACTCGGACACACAGGCACAACAACGTGTCAGCGTCATAATGCGTGTCAATAGCGTCGGCACCGTGTGCTCCTCCATTGAAGACAACTCAAGTTCCAGTTCCAGCTGCAGTTCCATCAACTCTGCCACATTTGCCACGCCCATTGCCGATGATTATCCGGAGGAGAATGTCTGGCGCAATCTTAAGTACAAAATGAATCGCAAACGTGCCGCCGAGGTGGCATTGCCCAAACCCACATCCGAATCCAATGCAACCTCAGCAGCTGAAATTCCCTCGCCGGCACCAACGGAAGTTGAAGCCATTACGTTATTACCAATGCCAAATCAACTGCTGCTTCTTAGCACAGTTGCTGCCCAGGCACAACCTCATCCGCATCCCCAACCTCAATCTAATCCTTCAGCTGCTTTGCTCTCGGAGTCCACGGGCAAACGCATTACAGCTGCTCAGGCAGCTGCCACACGGAGTCGCATCTACGAGTGCAGTTTCCCGGAGTGTGGCAAGAACTACTTCAAGAGCAGTCACCTCAAGGCCCATCAACGTGTCCATACGGGCGAGCGTCCATTTATCTGCAAGTGGGATAACTGCGACAAGCGTTTCTCCCGCTCCGATGAGCTCTCCCGTCACAAACGCACACACACCGGCGAAAAGAAATTCCAGTGTGTCGTCTGTCAGAAGAAATTCATGCGGAGCGATCATCTGTCGAAGCATGTGAAGCGTCACAATAAGGATAAAGCCAATGGTGTCAATCGCAATGTGACAACAGTTGTCACATCAGCAGCAGCAGCAGCTGTGACACTTTGTGAACTGCGTGCCATTGCGCCGGCCACATCCACAAGTCCTGCTCCTTGCTCTCAACCCTGCTCCTCCTCCGTCGCCTCCTCCGTCAACAGTCTGCAAATCTTTCATGCACAGGATCTGCTGCGATTACAGCAGGCAAACAATTTTGTGGGCTCCTTTGTGCGATAGAATAGCAGAAGTAAAAATTCCCAATCTCATCGCGACAGTATCACCAAGTCCAGTGACCACCAGTCACAAAAACCCAAAACAAATTACTGGACCCACATCCTAAGTCTTAAGTTAGCAGCTAAATCTTGTCATCGTTATCTGTTATCGTTATCGGTTATCGTTTATTGTGCATATATCAAGCTCTTATTCAATATATATCCTTGTAATTGTTGGTATCCATACTCGGATTCCATCATTTTGCACACGGCACACACTTTAATCTAAAGCAGATGGAATTCACTAGCGAATTCGCTAGGTAATTCGCTCTTTGTACACCATTAGTACTACTTGCAAGATCTTATCTGATTATTTTACCTAGTTCATATAGTTTATATATATACATTAAAAAAAAAATACAATACATACATATATCTATATATATATTATATTATATATACAGTATAGCTAAAAAATCTGTGATATTTAAGTTTTTCTTAACTATTTTCTATTGTACAATAATATAATCGCTCGTAAATATTTCTAAAAAAAAACAAAACCTGTCTACTTAAGTGTAAAATTGTATTTATTGCATGGAAAATCATGTCAAAACATGGACAAAATATGTCCAAATCTCAAGAAAACTAAAAAACAAAACAAGAAAAGAAAAGAAAATATATTTTCCATATAATTATTTATATCAAGTCTTTCAAATGGGCGGTAAGGGGCTTAAAAGCTTAAAATTAATTCTAAATATTCGCTGCACAGTAGAGATAGACTGAATAGAGTTCCAAAAATTTTGTTTTAATAAAGATAACTGTCACTTTGAATAAAAAATTTCCTTCTCGCCAACAGTAAAAAAAAGCTAGTTTGGCGCAAAAACGCCAAATGTGGCAGCCGTGCATGCAAACAGCGTTGCCAGAAATCGATAACAAATCCGCCATACGATTGTGATTGTGCGATTACTTATCGATATATTGTGAATTGTGAAGGAGACGACGCGAACGAAAAATCTAAAGGAAATTGCAAATTGCTTGAATTTAAATATATTTGCGTGTGTTTTAAATACATTAGCAATATGACGGAGGAGTGGCAGAGCCAGAACTTTCGACAGAATGTCATTTCCAAGATGTAAGTAGTCGCATTAAAAGTGAATGCAATTTGTTGTTGTATTTTTCTGTGTGTTTGTTTTGATTCTTGTTGATGTTGTTGTTGTGTGGCAGCCACGATATGTTGCCCCAAAGCGGACCCGAGCCGAACAAGAATGCCAGCATGATGGAGAATCACATATTCCGCAAGTCACGCACTAAGGATGAGTATTTGGGACTGGTGGCCAAACTCTTTATGCACTACAAGGACATGTCTCAGCGCAAGTCACAAGCGCAGCAGCAACAACAACAGCAACAACAGCAGCAGCTGCAACAGCAACAACAACCAGCAGCGCCAAATGCGGAAATGGGACAACAGAATGTGAATGTGATGCAAGATCCATTGAATGCACTGCAGAATTTGGCCACGCAGGGCAATCGAAATCCACAATTGATGGCCATGTCAGGTGCGCCGGGTCCAAATCAAATGAGCGGACCCGGCGGTGCGGGTACCGCTTCCAATTTGCTGCAGACACTGAACCAACAGCGTCCGGGTCAGCAGCAAATGCCGCCCAACATGGCCAATATACGTCCTGGCCAATTGCCCATGGTGGCTGGCGGCGCACAACAACAACAGATGCAGGTGCAGGTCCAGCAAATGGGAGGAGGTGGCAACAATGGACCCGGTTCCGGAGCCGGTCCCGGCGCTGTTAATCCAGGCATGCAGCTGAATGCAATGGGACCCGGTGCCGGTGCACCCGGACAAGGACAGATTGTGGGCAATGCCGGCGGCATACCCAATCAAATGGTGGGTCCAGGACCCAACAGCGGTCCCGCTGGCGTTGCAGCTGGCGGCATGCCTGGACAAATGCCGTCCATGGTGGTAAGTGCATGATGAAATCATTAATGATCAATTTTTATATCCTGTCCCATTAAATATGTACGAAACGTATGTAAGAAGCAGAAGAAGGCGTGGCAGACCTCATAAAGTATATATATTCTACCTCAGAATCAACAGCCGAGTCGACATAGCCTTGTCCGCCTGTCCTCCTCTTTGAACGTGTTGATCTCAGAGACTATTAAAGCTAGAGACTTCAAACTTGGTATGTCGGTTCCTGGATACCGTACGCAGATAAAGTTTGTTTTTATTTTGGATTGAAGCTCTATATCATATAGCTGCCATAGGAACGAGAGGTCGAAAATTAAGTTTTTGTATGAAAATCTTCTTGGTTTTATAAGATATCTCAACCAATCTGACACAACACAACATTTGGGCTGGAATTATACATCCTTATCAAATTTGGTTTAAATCGCACCACTATATCATATAGCTGCCATAGACATGCTCAGTCGAAAAACATGTTTTAGTATGAAAAAGTTTTTTGTTTTTTAAGATATCTGGATCAAATTGGTAGAATATGCATTTAAGTTGGTGTTATACAATCTGACCGAAGTTGGTCTAGATCGGTTTCCTATATAGTATAGATGCCATAGGAACACTCGGTCGAAAATCAAGTTTTAGGATGAAAAACTTCTTTGTCTTTTAAGATATCTCAACCAATCCGACTCAATATACATCAGGGCTGGTATTATACATTCTGATCAAATTTGGTTCAAATCGGACTTCTATATCATATAGCTGCCAATCGAAAATCAAGTTTTAGTATGAAAAAGTTTTTTGTTTTTTGACATATCTTAACCAAACTGATGGAATATGCATTAAAATTGGTGTTATACATGCTGACCAAATTTGATTTAAATAAATCCACTATATTATATAGCTGTCATGGGAACAATCGGTCGAAAATCAACTTTTAATGCAGAGTAAAGGTCACAGGGTATCCTACTGTTGCTCCGCCCATCTAGTCAATTATATATAACCATTACTTTTAAATTTGTATTAATTTGATGCTTTAGCTCGGCATGAATCCAATGTTGCGACTTAATCAAGGCATGCAGGGAATGCCAACAAATATACAGCAACAACAGCAGCAGCAGCAGCAACAACAACACAACAACGTTGTGGGCGGACCAGCGGGTCAGCAGCAAGTGGGCGGTCCAGGAGGAGGAGGAGCTGGACTGCCACCGAATGCGGTGCAACAGGGCGGGGCAATGAATCCCATGGCTGGCATGAATGTCAACATGCCTCCGAATATGCAGCAGAAACCAAATATGGCCATGGGACAATCTGGCCAAATGTTTGCTGGCAATCGTGGAGGCGTTGTTGGCGCACAACAACAACAGCAGCAGCCTTTTATGCGTTCAAGTCCATCGCCAGCGGATGCCCAGCAATTGCAGCAGCAGCAGCAGCAACAACAATTGCAACAAATGCAACAACAGCAGCAGCAACAACAACAATTGGTGGGCAATCAGACGCCAACACAACAACCGCCAACACCACAAATGCCAACACCACAGATGATTCCAAGTCCAGCATTGGTGCCACAATCGAGTCCCCAAATGCAGATGATGCAGAATCCACAGCGCAACATTCGCCAGCAATCGCCAAGTGGGTCCATCAATACACCTGGCCAGGTCACTGGCAACAGTCCATTCAATCCCCAGGAGGAGGCATTGTACCGAGAGAAGTACAAGCAGTTGACCAAATACATTGAGCCACTGAAGCGCATGCTGGGCAAGATCAGCAACGATGGCACCAGTAAGTGCACTAGCAATACGACAAAACCATCGAGACATCTATAAAAAAAAAAGACTAGATATTTAAATGTATAAACATCTTGGGCAAATGTCATGTCATTAATTCTATATTCCTTATTCTTGTTCACAGATGTCGAGAAGATGACCAAGATGAGCAAGCTGCTGGAAATTCTCTGTAATCCGGCGCAGCGTGTGCAGCTCGACACATTGCTCAAGTGTGAGAAGGCGCTGGAGAAGATGGATCTGTTTTCCTACTCCGGTCAGCAGTTTGGTGTAAGTAGCATTTGTAGTATTTGTTATAAGTCTAGTAAGGAAAGTTTCCTTATAATATTAATATTTTTCCCAAGAAATATTCTATTATTTTAAATTTTCACTTGAAAAATCCATTTTATCGCTTATTTTCGATCTAATACAAAATCATTTTTCATTTTTTAAATAAATTTTGTTTTTATTGTGTTATGCATTCAATTTTTTATTTAAAATCCAAAGTTAATTTAATATTAAAAACAAATATATCAATTACATTTGAAAATTCGAGTTTACTATTAAATAGAAACAAATAAAAATTGTAATTATATTGAAATAAATTGTTTCTAATAAAAGCACATTGGATCTTGCAGAAATCCTCGAATCCACTGCTGGAAGTGATTAATACGACACTGCAGAGTCCTTTGGCCAATCACACGCTGCATCGCACATTTCGTCCCAGTTTGGAGCTGCTCTTTGGCACCGATATCTGTGCTCCAGTGCCCGCGAAGAAGCCGCGTCTCGAGGAGAAGTCCTCGTCGCCCTTTGACCAGGATGTGCCGTATGTACTGCAAGGCGAGATTGCGCGACTTGACACCAAGTTCAAGGTTAAACTGGATACCACGGCCCAGAACAACAACAAGACCATCAAATTGATCTGCTGCCTGGATGACAAACGTCTGCCCAGTGTGCCGCCAATGAATGTTAGCATTCCCGAGGAGTATCCATGGCAATCGCCAGACTGCTCCCTCACCGAACAGGAATACTCGGCGACGCCGTTCCTGCACACAGTGCAACAAGCGCTCGTCGCTCGCATGTCCAAGCTGCCCAAGAACTTTTCACTCTCGCACCTGCTCGACACCTGGGAAATGGCCGTGCGTCAAGCCTGTTCACCCCAATCCAAGCCCAGAGCCATCTGTGAGCTGAGTGCATTGTTGGGAGTGTAAATCGTGAATCAGGAATAAACAGAATTCTAACGGAGCACACATTTATTGAAATCAATACGAAATCGTTCTATTAGAGCTTATAAGAATCATTATTAGAGATATGTTCCAAAACTATAACAGCCAATACCCGAAATTTTATCTGACAATGTAAAACAATTAAGATGAATTAAAATAAAATGAATAATTCTCATAACATTTTAAAATAACAATTAAATTTCCATTGAAAAAAATGGATATTTTCAAGTTATATTGACTACTTTAAAATTATTTTAATACAAAGTAAAAACTGTAAGAGTTGGAGACTTACAATTTGGATTGTAGGTTTCTTGTATGTAGTTTTGTGTCCCACGACCTTTTTAACCACAAAAAAAAAAAGAAACCAATAAATCCAATGGAACAAATAATTAAAGTTAATGATTTAGATATCATAATAAAATTTTTATAATTATAAATTATAAATTTTTTTATGTACAAACTGTCTATAATATTCTCTCAATCAAAACTGAATCAAGGTATAAGAGCAGATTGTGTCCAAATTTTAATACAAATAAAAATACAATACAACAAGAAATTCAGCAAACGCGTAAACAAATTATTAATAATAATTTTAAACAACAATTCCCTAGTAAAATTGATTTAAATTGATAATTTACTAAAAAAGAAACAAAACGATTAAATTTTATTCAACTTAATTTTTTTCTTAATTTGCTAATTCATAAAATCATAATCTAATCCAGTGTGATAAAGATGTTATTACTTATAATCCAAATTTTACATAAGTTTTTTTTTTGGACTGCCCTCAATGATCGACCGAAGTGCAAATAGCAGCACGCATATGTTTTTAACAGTCTGGTAAGGCTGTTACAGTTGAAAATTTGAGTATTAGCGCGCCAGTTTTATAAATAATTTAGACAAATACACTTTTCAGATAAGTAGCTAACACTTTTATTTATAATGCAAAAAGCTTAACAATAAATAAATGCTATTTTGGCTTATGTGCTTTGTTTTGTTCTTCAATTTCAATCAAATATATCTCCTCAAAACACGGCCAACCTTTTGGCATCATCGTAAGATAAGAAATTTTTATTATCAGTGCAAAATTTATTTCTGTATTATTTTGCAATTTGCTTCTTTGAATTAATACTCTCGGGAATTGTATGGTTTTTCCATTTCTCGGTCATAATGGAAATAAAAATGTAATATTCGTAGTTCTCGGAATTTTATTGACTGAATATTAAAAGTATAAAGTTAAAGGTACAACTATGTATATTATTAAAAATATACATTAGAAAAGTTTGCATCATAAAACTTTAAAAGCTGCTCATTTAATAAATTACTAAATATTCGGGAAAAACAATTATATAATTTGGAAACATATAAATTTGAAGCAAAGTCTCGAAAATAAAATAATATTTGTTATCCAGATACACATTAAATCAGGACGTTTCTCATAATAATTCTGAATCTACCAATATAATCATCGCGGCTATTATAAAGGGATAGTACTGGTTTTCTTATCAGTCTGGCGTCTGGCAACGCTGTTCATCCACTTCTGTCGATCTGGCAGGCCACCAACTTATGGCGCCAAATAGCGGGCATGACAAAATAAACAAATATCAGCTAATTATGAACGGACGCTTTGGAGTTGTGCTAACTGTAAATTCAGAATGTCGTGTTCAATTAGCACCGAAAATTGCTTTTGTATTCTTCTGTCGCTGTAGCTCTGGTTGTTGTTGTTGTTGTTGCCACAGACTTTTGACTGAAACCACCTGTATGAAGCTCTCTCACATATGTAATTTGCTCTCCCACTCACTAATTGTCTACGCTCTCCCTCTCTCTCTGTCGTTTGGTCGCTCTCTTTGTACTTTTACTAGCTTTCGTTTTGGCGCGTGCTCAGCGCTATACCGTTTTACCGCTGCTCACTCGTATCTCGGCTTTCAGATAGAGCGCACGTTCGTTTATTCAGTCGCTTCGTGTGTATGTGTGCGTGCGTGTGTGTGTTTATTTCTTTGCGTTGTTATTAACTTTTATATTTACTACGTCTACGTTTCTCGTACTATTGTACATAGATGTGTACATACATGTATATATAATATTGTATACGGTGTCGTCGTCGTCGGTTATATTTAGTTCTGTCTCTATTTCGATTCGCCACGCTGCTGCCACCTGTGCAGTCTTTGCCCCTCCCCCCTCCCTTGCCCTAAACAGCAGTATCAACAACAATAATAATAATAATAGTAATAATAATAATCGGAAACGCTGTCAATGCCGGCTGCACTTTGTGTACGTGTATCTGTATCTGTAAATGTATCTGTATCTCTAAATTGAAAATGTTTCAAAAAGGTATCTTATTACACAAAAAGTAAAAAAAAAAAAATAAATAAATAAAACAAAACAAATGTAGAGTGCAGAGCGCGTATTATCAGTGACATTACCTTGGGAAATATACATAAATTTGTGCCAAGCAGTCAGCAGCGACGTCGACAGCGTTGGCTTACGAGTGTGTGTGTGTAGTGCGTACAAAATGATAATTGAATGCAATAAATAAAAAGGCACAACAACAACAAAGAAAGAAATTTATCAAATTATATCACACAAGTAACAGTGCACAAAGCGCACAACAACAAAATAATCAAGCGAAAAAGCAGATACAAAACAAACAAACACACTCACAACACAATAACAACAACAAGCAACAGCAGAACGTTTAAGTGAGCAGCGACAGCAGCAGCGACGGTGGCAGCGACGCCAAAAGCGACAGCAACAGAGACAGCGAAAATAGCAACAAAATGTCGAAAAACTGTTGAGGTTCGTATACATGTGTGTGTGTGTGTATTGTTAACTTCTGTAATCATTGTTGTCAACTCAGCTTTTTTCCCGTCAGATGTAGTTTTTTTAAAAATCCTTTTGCGGAAAAGTGCTGACTCGTTTAAAAAGTTTTTTGTTTTAGTATTTCTATTAATGAACATTTTTAACAATTAATAATTCGATTTTTCAGATTTTTTAATGTGATAATTTGAGCTTTGTATTCAACCTTCAACCTACCAAAAATAGTTTTTCTTAGCTCCAAAAAGTTGACAACACTGCTGCTGTGTGCTTTATGAATGCCGAAAGCTTTTATGTGTGTGTGAGTGTGTGTGTTTACGTGGTTTATTTACTGCTTCAGTGCATATGCTGCCCCCCTCCCTTCTCATACACGTTCACACACACTCACCACTCTCTCCCACTCTCTCTTACGCTCTCGCGCTCTGAGTGCGGCTTATGCTGCCAACTTCGCAGTCAACGCAATCTTGGGCTGCTCTACTTATTCTGTTCTTTTGGCATTATACGTTTTTTGTGTGTCTTTTTTGCGCCCCAATAGCAACAACAACAATGTTGATTACAAGAGACAGCCCAAAAAGCCCCCCCCACACACACACACACACATACACACACATACACACATAGACACACATAGACAACAACAATAGTAGCAGCAACAGCAAAAAGTGTGTTGACATTTTAGTTGTTGCTGTTGTTGCTTTTTGTGTTTTCCCGTCTGTTTTGCTCTATATGCATGTACAGTACGTCGGAATGTGTGAGTGCGTGTGTGAGTGTGTACGTGTTTTAAATTATCAAGCCGAGCTTGTCAACGCAAGCAACACGCACATACGTGTATGTACATGTATGTAAATACAGCTGTATGACATGCACATGGACATATATTTACATGTGTCAGTGTGCCGGTGGGCTGGAATTTGAACTGGAACTAAAACTGCGCATAGGGCTTCAATGCACGCTACAACTTGACAGATACTTACAGTATGCCAAGTAATTGTTTTGACCGGACACCGTAACGATGATTAACTTTTTAAATATAAATTAACAAAAATAATAAAAAACAGAGATTAAAACCGTAATCAAAATTGTTACCTTTAACCGATATTAACCGATTGAAATTAGTAACCACAACTGCAGCCCTAAGTGAAATAAAACATTTTTTAAGACTAAGCTAACAACTAACTTTGATTATTTTAGTTCTTGAGTACTTTATCGATATTGACATTATATACAATCAATCTGTAAAATTCTAGATTTTTCCTATGCATTAAGCTAATTATTATTGAGTTTACTTTTTTTTAACTATAAATATCAATATAGAAGTCAATAAAAGAAGTCCCTTTACTTTATTGAAATTGCGTTTGGATTTAGAAAAGAAATAACAGAAATAATGAGATATATTTGAACTTTAGGTTAAAAAATAAATTTTGTTAAAATTTTGGGAATATTATTTTTCAGAGACTACATTAGGTTTATTTATATTTATTTCTTTTAGTGTTGTCAGAATAATTACTTGACTAGCTATAAATGGGCAGACTTGCAGACAGACGAAGGAGACAGCCTATTGATTTTCAATCGATATTTAACGTGGCTTCCACCCTCTCCCTCTTCCCCACCCTCGCCCACCGCCAGCAAGAACCTAAAAGGGGGACAAAACAGCAGTTGACTAAGTTTCCAACTGTGTATTTTGCTTCTTCTGCTTTGCTTGCTCTTTCTATCACTTATTTTGCTGTTGTTTGTTCTTGTTGTTGTTGTTCGATTTCTGAAATTTGTTTTGCATTTGAATTGCTATTGCTTCTTTTGCGGCTTCAGCGGCTGACATCGACGTCGGCGTCGCTGTTGCGTCGCAGTCGCTACTGTTGCTGTTGCTTCTTCTTTATTCTTCCATTTTCGTTTCACCTTTGGGTTCGACGCGAGACTCACTCACGCATGCATAATCAGCAACTGTTTGTATGCATGTGTGTGTGTGAGTTTGTAGTTATTGTTGTTGCTGTTGTTTTTGCTGTCTGTGTAATCGCGGCTTTTTTATTATCTTTTGATTGCGCGCTGCTTTTATGGTTGCCATTGTATATTTTTTTGTCGCCTATTTTGTTTTTTCTGTCTGTTTTTTGCTTTTTGTTTTTGTCAATTCCCTTTTTGCATCGCAACCGCAAATTGTTTTTGTTGTAGTTGTTTTATTTTCTTTCTGTTCAATTCAATTTAATTTTAATTCGCTTTGTAGTTGTTGTTGTTGTTGTATTTAGTCCTAAGTATTTTCACCTGGAACTGAAGCTCGTCACCTGTAACGGTACAAATCATTTGCTGCACAATTTCTCAATTGTTTGTCTGTTTTATTTGTTATTGCACTTTGCAGTCTCTTCTGCTCTCTTTTCTTGTCTTCAATTCTTGGCTGTCGGCTTGTCGCTTGTTTGTCACGCTTCGCCATCGAACCGTTAGGCAACGTCACCGGCCGTTAATGGGAGCGTGGCACAGTGGTCCTTTTCCTCATTTTTAACTCCAATTTACATAGGTCCAAAGATCTACATATTTAATTTCTATGCTGAAAACTCAATTGCTCAGAAAAGTTTAAAAATTATGCATGAAATTTTATTGTTTAGAAAACTGCATGAACTGTAAAGTACATATTTAAAAAAAAATTGTTTCTCATAATATTACTAATTTTAAAAGTTTTACTATAAATATTAACATACATGACTATTTGGGATTTGATAACTATATCAGAGATATTTTGACGTAAATGAATGTCAAATTGTAAAATATCTCTTTGATAAAATTATAGGAGACATTGAAAAACCTTATATATTATAAATGTGAATTAATCCAATCTGAATTGAGCATAAGGACCACTGTGCGTGGACTACAATGGGCGACAAGTAGAAGGGTGGTAGTGGGGTGCTTCTGTTGCTGTCATGTTTGCTTATGAGCCAAGTAGAAATGCATGTGAATGTATGAGTGCATGTATGAACATGTGTACTCCTTCATTTCCGCCAGAGCTACAGCTGTCAAATGTGCAGGTACCAGCAACAACCCTCCCCCTACCACCCAACCGTTACACTTTACTCCTTTCTCTCCCTCACTCTCTTCCATTCCTCAATCTCTCTCTTTCTCTCTCTGTCTCTCTCGTTTACTCACCACGGCAACCACTTGTTTTCCCAAGCACAACAACAACACTCACACGCACACACACACACACACAGTCAGTCAGTCATTCTCACACACACAAACACACACATACACATTCCTTCAAGTTATGTGGCAGCGTTGCCACCCAATTTTTCCTACTTTTTCATCTTCTTCTTCTTAAGTTAAACAGGACATCCGCTCTGTTTGTGTGTCGCTGTCGCTGTCTGCGTTGCGTCTGCGTCGACGCCAGCGTCAGCGCCTGCGTCGACGCCAGCCGCATCGCATTCACATTCCGTAGCGTCTCCGTCGCGCGTCTTGCGGCAACAGATGGCAAAACTTTTTGCTGCAAGTCGCAATCATACAAAAATTTGTTTCAACTTTAAATCGAAATAAAAGTTATTAAAATAAATATAAATTTATTAATATAAATATTTCATTAAAAATTACGCATACGCAGCGAGTGTCAGCCCGTAACTAGACTACACTATCGAGCGCGCTAAACTTACGTATGTGCAACATTTTGTGTCTCTTTCTCTCTCTCTTTGTGTGTGTGTGTGTGTTTGTTTGTGTTGCGCGCGTTTTTTTCGTTCAACATATGGCAACATAATTGAGCCGTTTCTCAAGTCACATTTCATTCGTTTCAAATTTGTTGTCGGCAGTTTTATTTAAATTCAACACGTCGTATACGCAATCTATCAATATATCGCAACATCTGGCCCGCTTTTCGTCTCAGTTGACTTTGCATGCCCCATGCACACAACATAGCACAGATACATACATACATAAATACATATATACATACTCATGAGACGCAAAGCGAAAACGTCTTCGATTTCGTTTTGAATTTCCATACAGTTACATATTTATAGATTTCCAATATACCCTTTTGGCGCTGTGCAATGGGATATTGTCATTTTATAGTGCAGTATGTAAAGCATTTAAATACACTGTGGGATTTTTTTTTTCTTAACATAATAATAAATAGAGTCAGGTAGAGTAATATATTATTTATACAAAAAATTGCACCTTAAGAACACAAAATGGCCATACAATCAAATCGGTTTCTATAAATCTAATAAACTTAGGTTCTCGACGCCGAATCAAATAAAAAATCAAAATTAAGAAATCTTGGAATTATTAATAAAAATCTCAAAGCTTAAAAAGCTAATCTTACAAATGCGAAAGAATTTCAAGGCATTATGAACATTTATATTATTATTAGCCACTCATAAGAAAACAAACCCACATCTAAGCTCATTAGCTAAACTGCTTAGGATGTATGGTAAAAATATAACTTCGGTTAATGAAACATAAACATAATATACACCCACATAATTAGGTGTATTTTGAAAAACAAATGCGTTAGTTTTTTAGTCATATATGTATTAAAAAAGAATATCATACATTAAATTAAAATATTATTAATGCGTTAGTTATTTAGTCATATATGTATTAAAAAAGAATAATATACATTTAATTAAAATAATATTTTCCTTAAGGCAAAGAACCAAGTTGATAAAAACATATTTTATCTATGCAATAAAATGCTACTAAACCTGAATTATTAAATTTATCTTATTTATATAGTAAAAACGTAATAAGGTATTTATATGCTTATATCACTTATGAAGTTCTGTAAGTGTATTTTATTTAGCACTTCCTAAAGTCACAACTACCCGATTGCTTAAGAAAAATACATTGAAGTTGATGATTTTTTGTTAAACAAAATTCCCAAATGCTTGACAAACTAAAATCAGATAACTGCATAGATATAAGGAACAACTTTTTGTCTGTCTGTTTTGTCGGCTAAGTAATTTGACTTTTACACGTGTGGCAAGAGTATTAAATATTCGATACAACTGCGTTTTGTTTTCATTTTCATTCCGATCTTGATCGCGATTATCAAGATGATGATGATGTGAATATGATGATGATGATGACACGCTCAATTAAACTAAAAGCCATCAATATATGAGCTGCGTAGTGCAGCTCATTAGTTATTAGACTCCACATATATGTATATGTATGTATATTTAGATATACTCATAATGCAGGGCAACTAGTCTAGAAGTAACGCGTAACATGAATAATACGAGTTTGAGTTGCGCATCGAAAGTGAATGAAAGTGAATTAACATAATGAATACACGTACAGTGCTCGACAGTTCTATGTACTCACATTTTGTGCCATCGTTGTGCATTTATCATAGAAATTGCCGAAGGCGTACGGGGCGTATGAGTGCTGCACAACACAATACAACAAATGCAACTTGCGCTTTCGCTGACCGCTGTCTGCTGCATTTACTGGTCACAGGTGGTCGAAGTCACAGACTTTTGTTGTTGTTGTGGAAAAACCACATTACAAATGCACAGTGGAAATAGTTGTGGGGTTTTCGTATAAATCCATTGGCTTTAAGTAGCACCGTCGCAATTATCTAGACAATTATTTTGTCACTGGCCACATGTGTGTGGCCCACTTTGTTGCCTTTTGTGGCTTCTGTTCTTATTATTATTTTTTTTTTTGTATACTCCCTGTAGTCACAGACAATGTCTGCAAAAGGGTGGCATAACGCTGTGATAATGTATGTAACAGGCAGAAAAAAAGGTAGCTTTAATTCTGAAAAGTATGCAATGATAAATACGAATATTCTTAGTTATATGATAAATATTCAAATTTAAAGATGTTTTGTTTTAAAAATGCATTAAAGTTCAAAAATGTTATAAATAATAAATACGAAAATCCTTAGTTTTATGACAGATATCCAAATTTAAAGATGTTTTGTTTTAAAAATGAATTAAAGTTTAAAAATGGTTACAAATAGAGTACAATTATTGATTGCAAGACTACAGAATTTTTTTTTTCTTTAAAATTTGAAGTATATACAAAAACAGCATTTAAGATGCACATTCTTTAAACATTTATATTTTCAGTGCAAATATTCTTAAAAAAAGGATTCTTTAGAGTTTTAATACTGGGTATGCCGGTTACTAAATAGTCTTTGTAGATTAAGTTAAAAAAAAAAAAAAACTTTTTTGGACTGCTGATTAAGGTATCTGCAAGTCTGACACACTCAATTTGGAAATTTTTCCCTTTTTTTATACAAATATTCTGCTTAAAATATCTGAAATTTGAATAAATTTGCCTGTAAATTCATCTTAAAATATTAACCAATTGGCTACAGAGTATTTGAGAGTCGAGCAGACTCGTCTGGCGGATTCTTACATGTTTTTTACGGACTGTTGGGCGTTGACATTGAGCGTCGTCCGACGTCACGACCAACCATTGCCACAAGCAGACTTATTGTCGTCCTCCAATGTCCATCGCCTCCTGCGTCCTTTGTCTGAGCGGGCTGGGAAGGGGGGTGGAGAAGGGGTAGCAGGAGAGGGAGGAGTCTAGGGGTGGTAATCGTTAATATTTAATGAACAATCGCATTTCACTGAGTTGACTCGCGGCGCGTTTCACTTCAAAAAGGGGAAAAAAAGGGCGAGGGTGAAAGAGGGAAAGGGGAAAAAGGGAAAAAGGCGAATCGGGGTAAGGGAAAAAACGAGGAAAATGCCGGTCAAGCATTTAGACATAGACATCAGGCCCACTGACACACTTGAAGCGAGGAATGCAGAGGAACTGCGCGTGCTGCGACATTTATGACCATTAAAGTCGCCACAACAACAACAACAACAACAGCTATAAAAACCACTACAACAACTACCACAACCACTACAACAACAACCACAACTAGGGTACCTGCTCGAGGGTTGCGGGTTTTCCATTTTTCATTCAAATGCCATGGAATAATTGCTTTTTCCTGTAGTGCAATACATGTGTGTGCGTGTGTGTGTGTTTCAGTTGGGGGCAGGGGAATTGTGGCAACTGTAAACAATGAACAAATGTCCCACACACATATACAACACACACTTATACACTAATGTAAACCAGCCGCTTTTGTTTTTTGTGCCCTTCGTTTCACTATCCAAATTAGAAACAACTTTAAAAAGAATTAAAAACTATAGAAATATATAGAATATAGAAATATATGCGTAGCATCATAAATTTATACGCCTTTTTAATATAAGCATAATTATTTCTATTAAATAAAGCTATAATCGATTTGTAGAGCTTTAGACAAGTACTGTCCTAGTTCTAATATCTAGATACTAAATACCGTTGCAGAGAGTTTAATGATTTTGTCAGGCAATAGATAACACACAAAATAATCTGAACTTTTCCTCCTAAAATAAAGGTTAACTTTTTTTTTAGCATCGATATCCCGAAAATATAAATGTTTTTCTGTGTATCCCATTTAGAGGGTATTTGCTAGAGCTTACCCAATTGCATATACATATATTTTTCTGAGTATTTAAGCTAGGTTTTCTTTTAAGCAAGGCTGCAAAACCTCCAAAATGTTGTTAAGGGTTCGGTTTGGCGGTTCGAGCCATAGAGCAAGACGTCGGTTCGGTTCGCGAATTGGTTTATATACCCCTGAACCCAAGGTTTGGGTTCCAAACTTGGTTCAATTTCATACAAAAAATTACTTTTATTGTTATGCATTTTTCTCTACATTTAGAACTAATTATATTTTTTTTTTAAAGAAATCAAATTTTGATGATAATTTAAATTTATTTGAAGATTTATTTCAATGCGAAGTCTTAAATAATTGCGTAATATTAGAAAACCATAAAATTTATGTAATTATTTTTTTTTCGAACCGAACCTTTTATTTTAGAAAGCGGTTCGGCTCAGGTTCGGGTTCGCATAGTTATTCATTTTAAGGGTTCAGTTCATGATCCGGTTCAGGCTGCTTACTAACCCGAACCGAACCGGTTCTACGAGGTTCGGTTCAGAACCGGCTTGCAGCCTTGCTTTTAAGATGTATTTTTAATCTTTACCAACAGTTCATCAATCAGCAGAAAATTCAGTTAACTTACAGGGTATTTAAGTTGATATTCCTTGAGTTGTTTGATTTGTTTTACATTGCTGAAGCATAACTAATTGCAAAGTCACTTAATTTACAGGGTATTTACGCTTCTCTGGCTTTTATCACTCTCTCTAATTGCTTTTTTTGCCATTCTGTTGTTGTTATTGCAGCGGGCAAAATGGACGCGGCCGCCATGGCCATTGCAGTGGGCAGCAGCAACGGCAGCAGCAGCAGCAGCAGTGCCAGCAGCAGCGGCTACGGCAGCGCAACAACAACACCAACAACACCGGGACAATACGAGGGAACGTTGACGGCGACGCCAATGGCGACGATTGCCACTGTGGCGCCCTTCTACAGTGAAGCCCTAACCAGTCTGGATGCACAGCATCGACAGCAGCAGCAGCAACAGCAGTTGCAGCAACAACAGCAGCAGCAACATCAACAGCAGCAACAACAATCGCATTTTTATCATCAGAATTATAATTACGGCATGGAGGCGTACAATTACAGTGCCTACAATTATAATGTGCCCAGTGCACGCTACGAGAAGCTGGCCAAGTACAACAACAGCAATATCAGCAGCAGCAACAACACTCTCAGCAGCAGCAGTAGCAGCAACTCCCTCAGCAACAGCAACAACAATACGCTCAGCAACAACTCGAAACCACAGGCAGCTGCCACGCCTTTTTATGCCCAGCCCCCACAAACGATACCCTATGAAGCCTACAAATACAAGTTACCGCAGCAACAGTTGCTGCCGGCACAGCATCAAACACAACAGCAGTATCAGCAACTGGGCATGGGCATGAATATGGGAATGGGCATGAATATGGGCATGAACATGGGCATGAACATGGGCGTGGGAATAGGCATGGGAATGGGCATGACAGCAGCAACAACAGCAGCCCAGAAGCAGCAACAGCAACACCAGCAACACCAACAGCAGCAGCAGCAACAACAACAGCAGCAGCAACAGCAACAGTTGTTGCCGTTGGAGCCAAGCTATGCTGCAATTAAACCAAATAGTCGCTATCCGAATGTGACGCCAAGTGTCTACGGCAGTCCAGGAGCAACAGTTGCAGCTGCAGGTGCAACAATTGTAGCCGGACAAGCAGCAACCGTTGCCGCTGGCGGCGCCAATAGTCACGCCTACTATGATAAATACGCCATGTCTCTATATCCGCCCAATTTTGCGACAGCTGCGCCGCTTTACAGTCCGCCGGAAGAATCTGCTTATCGCAAATCTTCTGGCAGTGGCAATTGTCACTGGAGTCTCGACTACAGCACCAGCAATTGTCATGCGCTGCCGGGAACAGCTGGAACGGTGGGAAATGCAGCTGCATCTTCAGGGGTCTATCATCATCCGTCGACAACGGTTGGTACACATTCAGCTATGCCTTCCAGCAATGAGTTGTATTACAAATATGACAAGTATGCCACGCCTACAGCCTACGGCGGCAGCAATCTCTATCAGGCGAATCTCTCACAGAGCTACGTGGGGCGTGGCATGTGGCCGCCTGTGAATCCTGCAGAGAATTCACAGCCCAGCTCAAGACAAAGCTGTTGCACCCAAGGATTTCCTCAACAGAGTTGTTATTATCCCCGAAGCAATGGCTATGGCACTGTGGCGCCACCTACATATCCGGCTGGCAGCACTGGTAGCTCCCTCAAGCTCAAGCATCCGACTGATCTCTACACGAATTACGAATTGCCGCCTGTCCAGCGAGGCAGTTATGCCTATGGACAGCCAGGAGGAGGAGGAGGAGTAACAGGTGGTGGAGTAGGCGTAGGCGGTATCTCAACAGCCACGCCCCCAAGCAACAACAGTCAGCGTTATGTGCCACAATTGAATTTGGGTCTCGAGGCGAATGTCAGCACCGCTTACTACAATGATCTCAATAGCTTGGACAATTATGGAGCGCATCGCACACAACCTTATCCTACGCAACCACATGATAGGGTGGGTTATCAAAATCAAGCCTATTCCAACCAACCATCCTCGCTGGAGTATCAGTACCGCAAGCGGACTGTGACGCCCACAGTATCTGCTAACAATTGTTACCTATCCCAGAATAATTTGGGCAATCTGGAGGCACATGTGGGCAACTATGTGGGCTACGATCTTCATGCTACCGCATCAGCACAAGTGCTCAAGACGCAAGCTCCCAGTTCGCATAGTTCCAACATACGTGAATTTCTCTCTAGCTGGAATGATGATGAGGAGGAATTGCCCGTTTCGCAGTCCGTAGCTGTTGTGGCACCAACTCCAATTGCAACTCCTGCTGTACACTCCAATTTCATGTATGAAACACTGGCGCCAGCTGGTCCAGTGGCCACCGCTGTGTTGGATGCTCAGGTTAGCGAATTAAATCTGCCCGACATCATTATCGATCATCATGAAAAGTCCAGCGTCAGTTTGGAAAATTTGGCGCCCAACGTGTCGCATGTGGAAGATTCGTTTGGCAGTTTCGATGTGGAAAAGGAACTCGACGAGCTGCGTCTCAAGAAATGCAATCCAGGAGAGCAGCAAGCTGTCGAAAGCGATGCTCTGGAGGAGATACTAAGAGAACCTGTGGTCACAGAGCAGGAAGTAGCTCCAATTTCACTGTCCCTACCGCTGACTAGTCCCATTCCGACTGAGCTGACGACTCAGCCGGAGACCAGCATTGAGTTTGATCAGGGCACAAGCAATTCGAATGAGTCCACATTTGAGAAGGAGTACGAGACTTTTATACACAAGATCGGCAGCGATACGGAGATGAATTCCCAGGATGACAGCGAGTATCGGGAGCATGCAAGACGCTGCAAGTTCTCAAAGCGCAAGAGAAAGTCGACAGAGGAGGTGGAAGCAGTAACAGACTCACAGTCGCCTGTGGAGCAGATTGAAGCTTCAGTTCCTGCTTTAAACACGCCAATTTCCACTCCAAAAACCTCTGCTCGAGACAGTCGCAAGTTGTTGGCGCGTCGACGTCGCAATCGCATTAAAATGTTAAAGATACTCGAATTCGAGAGTCCCAAGATTAAGCATCGTTTCTATTTTCGCACTTTGAAGTTGCTGCGTCGCAGATTTGCGCAATTTCAAGTGCGGGAGCAGCGATTGCAGCGTTGGAGAAGACAACTGTCCCTAAAAAAGGAGCGTCATCTGCCTCTCATCAAGCGACGATCGGTTATGCAGTATGCCCAAAAGGAACAGCTGCAGACTATCCCTAGTCTCAAGGGTCTCAGTGATTCTGCGCTTCGAGCGAAGACG
Organism: Drosophila innubila; assembly: GCF_004354385.1. Lineage (NCBI taxonomy): Eukaryota > Metazoa > Arthropoda > Insecta > Diptera > Drosophilidae > Drosophila > Drosophila innubila. The sequence continues at coordinate 2,994,718 of NW_022995372.1, read as the reverse complement.
GAGACGGAGACGAGTTCAGGACGCGAGACGGTCATCAAGAGCGTTCATGCTGTGAGAGAGAGCAAAGACTGTGCGCCTGGCAAGCCGGAGATAGAGGAGGAGAAGTCAAGGGAGTCGACAGATCCCTCGAAGACTGAGCTGCTTTCGGAGCAGCACAACTCGGACTCTAATCACACGCAGTCTTTACAGTCCGTGGAACTCTTGGGCAGCTTCAAGGGCTTCGATGATGTGGAAAACACAAATCTATCGCCCATGACCAAGCTGCGAGTGGAGGAGCCTGAAGTGGCAGCGGTAGCCGTAACCGAAGCAGCTGCTCCCATTTCCCTGGAGCAGGTTAAGCAATCGAAGCAGCTGGAGATACAAAGATGGCTGAGCAACAGCATGGAGGATCACGCCATTGAAAAGCAACAAACGGAAGGTAGGAACATATTGTCATACATCACAAACGCAAACACAAAAAAAAAAACTCAAAATCTATATCTAAAGAATCTATAATAACGATGGTAAAAACAGTCATTACTTTGTCAAATTTGAAACGATTTCCTTTGGGAATGTCAATTTTATGGAGTGAACCAAACCGAAACAAATATAGGTTTCGGTTTCGGTTCCGGAACGTCCCGAAATAACTATTTTGGCAAAAGGTTCCATTTCAGTTTTTTTCTTTCGGTTCCGGTATCAGTACCGGTACGTAATGGTAACCCAAATCAATTTTGAACCATTTTAAAATTTTAAGATGTTGTTTTACGTATTATAAATATGACATCGATATAACGAATTTAAAAATATTTGAATGCAAAATGTATTTAAATGCCAAATCATGGTCAAAATGACATTTCGCTTGAAAATCGGTTCACTTTTAATCAAATTATGACAGTTTGAAGTTGGTCAGACTGCGGGTTTTAGCCACTTTACAAGTCAAAATATTTGTTCAATTTCACATGATTTTTTACAAAAAAATAAAAGGTCTCAGAATCAAGTTTAAAGTGTTGTTTTACACTAATTACGATATAAGGAGCTGATTAAAAGTGAAAACTTGAGATTTCAAATTTTGAATTTTCAAAAAATCAAAGGGGGACCCTTAGCATCGAAATCGAATCTTCGTCGAAAGTAATTAATTTTTCTAAATGATCAAAAATTGAAAACAGAATGAATTTAGAGGTCAAATTATGATCAAAATGACATTCCGTTTTAAAATCTATTTCGTTTTGATCAAGTTATGACAGTTGAAAGTTGGACAACTCTTTAACCTAGCAACTTTACCACAGCCGTACCGGTATAAACGTTTCGGTATTCGGTTCTTGACAGAGGTTTTTTTTTTTACCTTAACTTTTCTCAAATTATCAAACTTTCATAGCTTTCCCAAAATATTTAATATTTAGCATCTAATTAAATTCTGAATTCAAATTGGAAAATTTAATGTTTTACCATCACTGTCAAATTTTGTTGTACTTTATACAGTCATAACTTTGTCAAATCTGAACCGATTACCATGCGGAATGTCTTTCTTATTATTTTTTGACCCCTAATTTTGTTCTGCATTAAATTTGGAAAATTTAAATTAATCACCGTCCATTTTTTTCAAACTTTACCCTTAACGCTTTTTCAAAAACTTCAAACTGTCATAACTTTTTTAAATGTTAACTGATTTTCATGCAAAATGTCTTTCTAATCATTTTTGAGATCCTAACCGATTTCCAAGAAATTTGCTAATTTTTTGGGCTTATAGTTTAATTCTTTAATTACATTAATTACAAATATTTTAGTAAATGAATCGGAAGCCGTCACAACTGTAATCAGCTTATCCTCATCATCCTCCTCCTCATCTGCGAGCTCTTCGAGCTCAGAGGGGAGCAGCTCCAGCGATGACTCGGATTCGAGCAGCAGCGAGGAGAAGATGGAGAATGGAGTAAGTAGCTCGAGCAGCAACACATGTTCTGGCGAGGAAAGCGACTTCAATGAGTTGGCTGCACTGCAAAAGGAGCTTTCCCAGCAGTCGGAAAATGCGCTGAAGTCAACAGCAGACTTACCAGCAATACAGGATGAAGGTGTCCTGGAAAAGGTGTCCAACAACGACATTGCCAAGCTCAAACAGATACTTGAAAGTGATGGCGATGGCGATGAGGAGTTGGAGGCGATATCAAAGCCACAATTAGAGGAAATCCAACTGGAGAGCCGAATTGTACCAAAGCTAAGTGACCTTAGTAAAATTGCCTTAAATAGTTCCTTAAAAAGTAGCGACTTAGACATAAGAAGCCCCCACGATGGGGATGTTATCAAGTTGGAGGCTCCAACCAGAGAATTGAGTGTGGAGGAAGCCTTGGCTGAGATGTATCAGCAAATTGGTGTCGCCTCCGATGCGGAGGAAACGGATGCACGCAAGCATATGGAGGAATCAGCAGCCGGACAGGATGTGCTCATCAATCTAGCGGAGATCTTTGACAACAACAGCAGTGATCTTTATGTGGTGCAATGTGACATGAATGAAAATATACTGGGCGTGGTCAATGGTGAACAAAACGAGCTACAACAACAACAGCTAATTGAGCTATTAACCGAACCGGAGCCAGTTGAAGAACAGGACGAAAACGATGAAACTGAGCCACAATTTGATGGCACGCCTCTCATCCATCACGAGGAAATTGTGCCGCCCGAGAATTGCAAGATCTTTGAGAGACGTCGACAGTTGCTCAAGTATCTGCACTCCAAGTACGTGCAGGGCAACATCAGTCGCTTCTATCACGCTCAGCGTGTTCTCAAGAAGTACAAGAGGTACAGGAACCGCAGGTTCAGTTCCCTAAGTCCCCACTGTCCAGAGTTCAGAGTTCCAGCCAGAGCTGGGAATTGTCTTTAAGCTTTTTAGCAAGAATCTTTTAACGACAAATAAATAGTTATTTTTATTAACTACAATTTTACCAGCACTATAAAATTAATTGATTGCATTTTTTTGAATATGAGCATTTCCACAATTCCAAAATTTCACTAAAATAACTAAAACTATTTTTATATTTCAAAAGTATTCGGGAGAAATGCAAATCACAACACAAATTTTCAGTGGTGTAGAGTATTTAATATAAATTTCAGCTAAATATTTGTGAATATAAAAATCCCAGCTAAAAAAATCATACTATTTATTTGACAAAATTCTAAACAAATATTTACTAACAATATTGTGATAGCTGTAAATATTTCTAAATTTGTGTACAAAAGTAAACTTAATTTCAATTGTTTAAAAAAAAATTTCAACAATTTTCAACGAAATTTCGTGTTATTGTGAAATATTTAACAAACTAAATCAAATAATTTTGTAGTGCTGTAAAATAATTGAAGCAAAACAAATATTAAGCATTATTGTCAGCTCTGGTTCAGGGTTGGTAGATTTATCATAATGATAGGGATACAACGTTTAGCCCAGGCAATCAAGTGTTAAATGATTCTTGACCCCGCTTCAACCCCTTTAAACCCTGACATGGACACTCCTCTCAACTTGTGATCTGCAGTTGAAGCGTCAACTTGGCGTGCCTAATGGATTTTAAATTTGAATTTAAATTATCCACACACACATTTCGAGAATCTCAAAAGACTTGTTTACATAAATCAAAGGTTTTGGCATTTTTTTTTTTCATAAATATGAAATTTATAAATAATATAATTATGAGCAGATTTAATTGTAATTACAATGGTAGAGCTTATAGCGAAAATTAGTCTTAAAATCTATTTTTTAAATATTAGTGCAATATTGATGAGTACATGAAAATATCGTGTTGTACCATTTTATTATAATTTTGTTTGTTAAATTCGAATCTCAGCATTTGTAGCAAGGCAGAGGGGGCGTATACGCGATTTAACCCATAACCAAAGCTTTACCTGGGCTTCTCTCTTTCTCTCTCTCTTGGTGTCTGTCTGTCTATCTGTGTATTAGCGACACTCGCGTGCAATTAGCTTTTAAAGCGAGCGCATATGTCATTTCAGCCATATAAATACTTATCTAAATACATATTCGTATACTATACAGAGTTGTTTTGTTTTGAGTACTCTGTAACTAATAAAAGTGAAAGGAAGTTTTCAGCGGCAGGGTGCAGAATAAAGAAAATATAATTAGTACTATAAATAGCTGGAAATCCTTTGAAAACTGAAGTTTACTTCGCTACAGAGTAGCTAAGAGTCGAGCAGATTCTTAATTCAGATAGAAAACTTAAAAGAAGGCAATGTAGTGTAAAATACATGAGTATATTTAAAAAAAATTTAATTTCATGCTGTTACTTGACCACAGAGTATCTGTCAGTCGAGCAGGCTCGATAAAATAACTCTCTGTATAAGTGACATATTTGAGAAATCTATGTACCTCTTAGTACAGTAGAAAATTTAAAAATATATGCATTTTTTTCTGATTGTTACTTCAATACAGGGTGTCTTTCAGTCGAGCAGACTTGAAAAAGGTTTTTTTAATTTTCAGAAAGTCGTCAAAGCATGAGTCCCTTAAATTTGTTTTATATACGCCTGGTTTTTAGTCTGTTACTTACCTACAGGGTATCTGAGACCCGATTCGCTTATTTTTTATCGGCAAATGTATCAGAATATTTTGTCGGTGCGCGAATGGAGCAATTTGAAACCACTTGTCATCAGAGGTCAGACACAAAAAGGAAAGGAGATAGTTACAGATACAGATACACACACTGATAGAGATACAGATACTGATACAGATAAAGAGATACAGGTGTATGTGTTGTATGTGATTTTTGCGTGTTGCCAACGCAGAAAATTACTGACATCAACAACTGTAATTATGACGAGGGTCAACCCTTTTATCAGGCCGATTGATGGCCTTCCCCCTCGCAGGGCGAATCCCCGCTTTCCCGCCTTTTCTTTGATTAGCTATTAAATATTTCATTTATATTTTTTTTTGTATTTAATATTTAAATAGTTAAATATGTAATTAGTTTAAGCTTTGCAACTGCCTTCGATGAATTAATTGAATTGAGGCGCATACGAATTATTTTTTCGTAGCCAGCAAAATGCAGCCTAGACCAAAAAAAATACAAAATATAATAATAATAATAATAAAAGACGAGCTGTTATATCTTGTTTTTAATACAAATTTTATGTAAATTTTTCGCCGTTTTAAAACATTATGTTTTTTAATATAAATGTGCATTGATTGGGAATTTGTAAGCAAACTTTCTATTAATAAATAAAAATGTAGAAAAACGTAGAAAAATATACATAGTATTTGTAGTGGAGATAGGATATTAAATCTTATTGTTAGACCTGTTAGTTCTGTTCTTAGTTGAAGACTTGTTTGTTTTATAGTGCAATTTATGTTTTAAGAGGGAGTTGTTAAATTTGTATAGAAAATAGATGAATAAAATAATGTAGATGTAGATCTATAATGGTTGGGCCTTACGTAGATCATTTTACATTCACATATATACACACATATATATCATATATAGTATAAGACAATGTTTGGTATGCTCCGGAACGAAATCCTTTTTGGTATGGATCATAATACTATACGCTAACAACAAAAATTGGATTCGTAACGCTGAACTGATCCGTTATGCCATGGTTTATATAAGAAGACCAGGAATATTGTCAAGGGCAGTGCCTAAACTACTAGCTGACTAGTAGATTGGTTTTATTAGACTAATCATATGAGACCACCTATAGCAAAATTTGAAAATAAATATATATATATATAGATATTTATCTACTTTTAAGTACCATAAATAGATGTCATTTCTCTTGCAACACATTCCAAAGGACCAAAACTTTTAGTTATCAAAACACTATCAAATGTTATTTATATAAATGTATAGATTATTTTATATGTATATGTATATGATATAGGCAACTTTCGGATTAATTCAATATATATGCAGCTAATTTTTGTGCAATCTTTTCAAAGCAAATCAAAGTAGTATAATGTAAAACGCTTAATTTTAGTACAAAAAGCAAAATCAAATGCAAAATGCTAGCCCACTAAATGTAATAATATTTATTATAATTATGATATCTATGCAATCTGTAATATGTATGTACATAACCTATAAACTACAAACCTATATCATCTGAATGTTCTCTTTATATACACACACACACCCACACACACAATTTACACACTATATACATAGATATACATTTTTATTACACTTTTATTTATATGCGGTGTACATCTCTATGGAGTTTATCATTGTAATTTTAGCGCCTAAGAAAAATACGATCTGTCCAGATTGTGACTATATAAATGTGAGTGTCTTTGAGAGATAAATACAAAATACATACAAAACACCAGCTACTAAAATATTGATTGAAATAAATGTTTTATGTAAATGTTATTGCAAATTGAATGCGCCTCTGGTTTTTTTTATTTTTTGAATTTCCCGCTTCATTTGTTTACTTTTGAAAAGTGACAGCTGTGGCTTTTTAACAAGCTGGCAACGCTGTGAGTGAAATGAGTTTTGTGCCTTCGTTCAGTTTAGACTGTGACGTCACAAGTTTATCTAATTTAATGAGCTGGCAACGCTGCAAGTGGAACGTGTGTTGGTAAGTAAATTTAAAAAATAATTAATTGTGTTTTTTCAGGGACTGTATAAGTTTTATTATAAAACTCAAGAAATAATTAATACTTTTAAGCCAAATAATAAAACTCATAAAAAAGTATTATTTTTTGAGTTTTAATTGTTTGATCATAAATAAAACTCAAGTTGTTATTTTGACACTTTATAAGAAATATGGAAAAAATAATCATTATTTAATGATAAATAATAAAAATCATAAATTTTAAGATCATAGTGAAATTATAGAAAGATTTTGGTATATTTCACGCGCTTTTAAAGTTACTAGAAGTGAATGATTTTTTGATTGAAAAAAAAAATAATTATTTAAAGTCTCTGTTTTTTTTTTTAATGTTTCGGCACGTGGCTGTTTATATACAGAAATATGTATTGCATTTTATTCGATTTTTGTAGAATTCCAAAAAAAACAGCACAGTTCACAAATCTAGAATTTGCAGGCTAAAGTAAAAAACCAACTGGGGTTAGGTTCACGTTCGTTACGTTACGTTCGTTACGTTACGTAGCGCTCTCTCTTTAGTTAAGAATGCGCTCTTTGGTCTAACTACTCGTACTTGTCAAAGTAACGCTTTTTTATATCCGGCGGATACGTGACATATATATAATGCTCGTTCTGTCCACCCACTTCACTCTGCACAATCTCATGCGTAGAGGATGAAGTGCGCAACGATTGCTGAGAGGCGCCCACATGACGATGACGCGTCTCCAGCGGCCGGGGATGTGTGTTGTAGTGACGTGACGACGATGACGACGACGCCGGTTCAATCACATTGCTCACATTGCTCACCACACTGGTTGTGGCAATAGGTCGACTGGTGTTACTTGTATAGTCGCGTCGGTCTAAAATGTCCTGTGGGTAGACCAGGCTCGTCGAGTGCCGGTGCATCGGAGTGTTGGCGTTGGAGGAGGATGCTCCCACTTGCCGGACGCCTGACACCGATGCTGTTGTTGGTGTGCCCATCGAGGACGACGACGCTGCCACCACCGACGACACTGCTCCCGCTGGACGCTGATCGGCGATGTAGTGTCGCGGACTGTGCCGATGATATTGCACGGGCTCGGGGTACAAATCTCGAGCTGTTGCCACCTGTTGCTGCTGCTGTTGCTGGTAATAAAACTGTTGCTGCTGCTGTTGCTGTTGCAGTTGTTGCTGTTGCAGTTGTTGCTGCTGTAGTTGTTGCTGCTGTCCAGGTATCGCGGCGTCGTCCAGCTGCAGATCGTGTTGCGACGCATAGTCGACATGGTAGTGATGTGGAGCAGGCATGTATATGCTGCCGCCGGATCCGGCGCCTACATAATGGTTGGCATTGATTGTCGTTTCTTCGGAGCTGAAACAAATGACTTGGGTTTGCTCAATCTCAATTTCAAATGGATATATTGTAGCTGGGGATGTAAATGTTAACTGTTCATACGATCGGAGCTGGTAATATTGATTCTAATTGTTTTTACTTTAAATATTTTCTATACTGAACAATTATTGAATATAAAAATATATTTTTATTTACCTGATTTGTTCAATCAATTATTTGATTCATTAATTATTTAATTAAACTAAATATTTGTGTAGTACTAAAAAAACAATAAATAAAAATAAATTTTTTTTAACTAAGAGGTGCTGATTAAACAATTGAAACATTATTTCCAGCTCTGAATACGATTTCTCGATAAAATTCGTACCTTTTCTTACTTTTAGCGCTTCAGTAAAATAAAATTATTTGTATAAATATAGTACTTAAATATAGATTAATTTAAAATGATGCAAAATAATAAAAAATTTCAATTTGTTTGAATTTAATAGTTTCTTTTGTAAGCCTGTCCTTCAATAATCAAACTAATATTATTAAAATAAAAACAAAAGTATACAAAAAACAGTTTGAAGTTTTGTTTAAAAATTTTACATTAGCTCTTAGTTTCCAGTTTAATTATAAAATTTTAATTCACATATAATATGCCAAAAATTACAAATAAAATTAATTCAAACTAGCAGATTTTTTTTGACATACTTTTAATATATATTTTATATTTTTCTTTTTATAAAAAGTTAATAATGATTTAAATTAAAGTAAATTATTAAAATTATTATTAAATTGAATTATTACTTCATAATATTTTAAATTTGTATAAAAAAAAATTAATTGCACTTGATGGTAAGAATAAAAATAGAATATGAAAGCTGATTCTGTTTCTAGAATATCTCATCCAAAACTAGTATATCATCCCATGTGACTAGATAAAATTTTAATCTTATCAGGTTTAATTTTTGTAAACTCATAATTCATTTTTTACAAATAATGACTGAGTGAAAACTTGATACTACGCTGTTGTTTTTATCAAAAGGAGCATCGAGGAGACATCGATGTATCGCCAAATTTCTATTAATCTAATGTAATCAATGTAAATTTTACGCTAATGTTTTCCGACCAAAATTTACATCCCCAGCTGAAATTCATTTCGCTCAAACACTTACTCAAAGAGTATCCAAATGATGTAGTAGCAGAAACAAATGCCCGTCGACAGCACAAAGATGAGGATGACAATGAGACCCCAGGGAAAGGCACGTGGCTCGAGGGGACCATCCTCCCAGTAGCGATCACAGGTGAGATACCAGCATACCGCCTTGTTCATCTCCTCCTCCATCTCCTTGAAGCCCTGATCCGACATGGACAACAAGAGGCCGCCAATGCAGCTTCTCAAGAGCTGCTCGCAACGTGTTTTCAGTTTGCTCAGCTCCTCCGGTTTGCAGTTGGCACGCACCTTGGTCTGACCAGTGACTCCGTCCGGTAACTGGGTTGCATCCGGCTGTCCACTGCCCTCGGCATCTTCACTTTGCTCGCCCTCCTCCGTCTCATTCTGTTTCAACTCGGTCTCGGCATCGGAGTCAGCTACATCTGGTCGCTTCAAGTGTCCTTTTCCCAGTTCCTTTAGCTTCATGAGCAGCTTCTCGCCCGCCGACTTGGGCTTGGCTGCGGAACCATCCTCTCCAGCTCCAGCTCCTATTCCAGTTCCTACTCCAGCTCCGACTCCCGCTCCATCGGATGACGACTGCTCCCGGCTTTGGCTTGGCTTCTCTTGGAGTAATTGACGATTTTGTACTTTGGCTGCACGCGTGGCACTCAATGTGGAAGTTCTGGAAAGCAAAAATATCTTTAATCTTAATTGATCTATAAAATTAGAAACCTCTCGAAACAAACAATTTTTTTTAACATAATGTTCGGTTTCAAAAAATTTTTTTTTTATTTAAAGTCACTAATTGCAAATACAAATCAAAATTCAAAAATAATCTTATGTTAGTTTTGCTTAAGAAAAATATCAGTTATTTAAATAAAATAATTTAAAAATCACATAAGAACCCAAAAAATGGTTTTAAAAAAACTTTATCTTCAAAAAAAGATTTGCTTAAAATTAACTTTATAAATTAATTCCAATTTTTGTTTTTTTTTATTAAATGCTATTATTTTAGATAAAATCTTCAAACCAAAAAAAAATTTTTAATAATAATATTAAGTTAATTTCTTGACAAAATTAGTTATTTAAAAAAAAAATAGACGGTTTTAGTGGCTAAAAAACGAAGACAAGCCCGAAGCTTCACTTAAAATGTAGAAAGTATTGCAGCCCTGGTTCTTACCTTGGTATTAAACTCAAGTATGCGGCATTCGCTTTGGCCAGTGCGGAGTTCTGACCCAGAGAGTCACCCCAAACTTCGATATCGGTGACGATGTGCTGATCGCCAAACTTAAGGCTAGAACCGTCCTCCGTTTGAAATACCTCACAACGCATTATGTCACAAAAGTCGGCCAGACAAACGGCATCCTCCGCCTATAAAACCAGAATAAATAAAGATAAAAGAGGAAGAATGACGGGAGATAAAAATTATTAACTAAATTTAAGTTCAAATGACGACAAAATAAATATTTGCAAATGAAAATTCCTATACAAACTTAAAGCAAGTAAAACTCTGGATTTACTAAAAATGAGTAGAGATCATTTTTTTAGCAAATACTTAAAAATAAATTTGATAAAATAAAGGTTTTTAGAAATTATTTGAGAAATCTTAAATGAATATTATCTATTCTTTTTGCTTACACAGAAAAACTTAACAACAAAATCAAATATATTAAAATAAGTGGTATTACGATCAAGATATATTCTCTTTGGATTTGAACACATTTTTTTGGGGAAAGGTATTAAAATTAAGATTTGTGTTCCAAAACAAAGAATTTTCGTAATTTTTATTCAGTTTTCGATATTGATTTATTGTTGGTTTGCGACTCATTCGTAGGTAAAAAATACAAAACTACTAAAATCATTTAAATTTTGGAACTTTCAAAATCGTAGTGGGAATAAGATAAGTCAGATTTGCTTACCTCGTTGATGATCGACTTGTGACGTGTGTCAAAGTGCAAATCCAGATATTTCTCCTGGTAGAAACTTTTGCCGCAACGCCTGCATGTCCACTGAGTGGGACGATCTCGCTGCTTCTCATCCTGGCGCGGAGCAAAGACATCTCGCAATGGATGCAGTGGACACTCCAAGGGCAACTTTACCTGAAAAATAAGGAAGTATTAATTAATTTATTGATTACCGTTTGTTGCTCAACTCTTACCTGATGCTTATCCAATATGGGCGTCCATTTGGAGCGCACAATTTTGCGGACTAGCCGACTGTTATCTCTCGAGCAGAGGATCTTGAAGACGTTCGAGGGGGGCCATGGTATCAGCAGAAAAATGAAGATGAGAAATTGCTTGGATGTCATCAAGCAGTGCGTAGAAAAGTGCAATCTGCAACAGAACAGAACAACTGTAATAGTAATATATTTAAATTATTATATTTAAAAAAAGCCGATTTTTTTGGGTTTTCTTCAATACTTAAATCAAATGTTGAGCCATTTTAATAATTTTTCCAATACCCCCAGATCTTTAACAATATTTTATATTATATTTTTTATGTGTCCTTTTAGTTGTAAATTTAAATTTATATAATGTTTTTATTTTATTAAGGAACTTTACTATTTACTTTAAGGATATTCAAATTACTTGATAATTTACAATTTTATTTTCTCATTTTATTCAGCATTTTAAATAAACAAAAAAATATATAGTGACACAGTTCAAACTGAGGAGGAGGACGACAAGAAGGAGAAGCAGAAGTGGAAGGACCTACTGACCAACTGGCCAATTAATTAAGGATACTGCCCACTTACAGGGCCCTTGGCACGACTCATAGACACGCAATTGATGCCGGTTGATTCCTCACCCTTTTCTTTCCTTCGTTTTTTGGGTCACTTTATGTAAAAAATCGATAAGAGTGTGCGGCCCTGGGGGGGTTAATATTAACCGTTACTTGCCATGGATTATACTGATTTACAGATTTACCATAGATTTTTATATTTAATATTAGCGAACTCACCTTGAATTGGTGTATAATCAGGCGACATTCATTATCTTTTGTAAATTTTTATTGCTACAAAATTTTTTGCTATTGAATTTTTAATGTGATTTGTAAATTGTGCTACTGTTTTTATTTCAGGTTATGTGCGCTTATAACGGTTCTCACATATGACAACAACGTTTTTAATATGTACAATAGTTTAAAAAAAAGCGTTTTTTTTAAATTTCGTTTAATTTGTTTTTTATTTTTACGTTCTGTTATAAATAAAAGCTGCTGTTCCGTTTGCCTCACGTTTACACTGCTGAAAATTTTAACGTCACTCGTCACCTTCTCTGGCAAACTCTCTCCTCGCTCTCTCTCTCCTTGCTCTTTCTTTGATTCGCCTCATGGTCCTGCTGTCGACAGCTGTTTCCAGGGTTGCCAACTTAAGCCAGTGGAAATTCAGCCCAAAATTAGTCATACCTTTTCTGAGGAGGCTTAAACATTAAATTTGAAAATAATAATGAAACACAATTTTTAAATAAAAAATTTGAATTGAAAACTCGTCTATAAAATATGAATCAATTTCTACAGAAGTAAAAATTTTAAGCAAGAGACTAAATATATAAAAGAATTATTATTTTACATAATTTTTACTTAGACAAAAAACAAGAGTTATAATGTATTTTTTAACATTTAATTTTGGTTTTGAGTTTTTTAACTCAACATTTTATCTTAATTTGAAATTAACCAAAATTAGGCAAATTTGTACTGAGTAAATTTGTTAGTTAAATTTGGAAGTAATAAAAAAAAAATAAATAATAAAATATAAAATTATTTATCAATTTTCAAAATAGGAGGAATTCATGAGTCTTAACTAAAAATAAAAAAAAGGATTAATTTTTTATATATTAAATAGGATATGAGATTAAGTAATTTTTGATTAGTTAATCGGGATCTTTGTCGTTCTGCTAATTTTTCTTAATACTAAAATAATTTTTAGCGATTTTCGGTTAATAATTTAATTGAAACAAGCGTTTAAAATGTACTTTCTATAATTCTTTTATTTTGTATTTTTGTGTTTTTTGTTGTTGTTGTTGTTGTAACCTGTTCATGTTGCTGCTGCCTCCGTTATTGGCTTGGAACGACTCCGAATTGATTTATCTCACAGTTTCTAGACTATAGTTAAATTTAGTGCAACAAAGTCTTGATCTACATATAAATACTACTTAAAGTATATAGCCCTGAAGTACGCTCCTCAATTCACAGTCCGTTGTACACGCGATTTATGGACGACTGCTCGAGTATTTTCTTAAGAGCTAGAAAAGAGAAAGAAATGGATTAGAATTTTGTAATATAGATAAAAGCTTACATTGTAATAAATTACCTTCCTTGTCCTCGTCGGTCAGGTCCTTTTTGGGGAACTCCACGTCGAAGGTGATGTAGAGATTGCCGGTCAGATTGTTATTCTCGAAATTGGGCATACCCTCGCCCTTCTTCCGTATGCGTGCTCCCGGCCACGTAATCTTCTCGCGCGTTACGCCCACACTGTGCCCGTCCAGATGCTTAATCTCCATTGTAAAACCAATGAGTGCATCCTGCAGACTGATGGTCACATTCGTATATAAATCATCGGCCTTTCTTAAAAATCGAGCATGCGGCATTTGTTGTACACGTATAATGAGATCTCCGGGCTCGCCATCTATGTGGGGTTCACCCTCGGCCACAAAGCGTGTCTCCTGGCCATCGACCATGCCCTGTTCCACCTCAATTTCCAGAGTACGCTCCTCGTTCACCAGCTTGACATTGGGACACTCGTCGCACACCGTTTGCTGTATCATTTGAAAGCGTCCCGGTCCCAGATTACGGGTAACCATCTCCTGCCGGCAATTGCATTTGCGTGTGCCGGAGGCGGGTTTCATCACCGGCTTATTGCGCACAATCTCTACAAAGTTGCCGGAATAGAGTTCCTCGAGCGACACATACATGTTCATCACAATATCGGCGCCCCGGGGCGTGTCATGCTGATGGGGATCACCGCCGTTGCCGAAGGGGAAGCCAAAGTCACCGAAAAACGATGCAAACGGATCACCGCCATGATCCATCATTCCCTCCTTCTTCAGACACTCCTCCCCGCAGCGATCGTAGGTCTTGCGTTTGTCCGCATTGGAGAGCACTTCGTAGGCAGCACCTAGATCCTGGAATTTGGTGGATGCCTCCGGATCATCCTTGTTCTTGTCCGGATGCAATTCCTTGGCCAACCTCCGATACGCCTTCTTTATCTCATTCGTATTCGCGTTGCGTTTCACATTCAGTATCTTGTAGAAATCCCTTCCCGCCAGCGCCTCGTCCACCAGGAAGAGCGCCAGCTGCACAAGTAGCACACACTTAATTAATTGCATTTCCGCTTATTTATTTTACTTTAATCTATATCTATTCAATTCAATTAAACATTATTTGCTTATCTTTCACGTCGAAATAATTCGGAGCTGGCAAAAATCAAAAGCAAATTCTAGCTACGTTTGTGTGTGTGCTTCGTGGTTGCTGTTGATTGGTCAAAACCGGCGTGACAGTGCTGCCACCTGACGCAACACTCCAGCTGTTTGTATCACTGTTGCCAACTTAGTTATTTAATAGCTAGATCTAGATATTCAGCTAAGTTTTGCTATTAATATTTTTGTTAAAACTGTGCAAGAGTGCCACAATAACAAATATTGATGCTTTTCAGCTCGAAACACCTAATTATTTCTCTAAAAAGTTGGCAGCAGTGGTTTATATTTTTGATATTTCTCCACATAAAATTAATATTGTTATAAATGCAAATAGTAGCTGTACTTAATGTTAAAATATCATATGTTGTTGTAATAATATTAATAAATAATAATATTAATAAAATAAAATAAAGCATAAGCATAATCGATATAGGAATGTACGTTTTATGTATCTATATACACTTATCGATACGACGAGCAAACGAGCGATAGAAACAAGCAAAGCAGTTCAGCTAGTGGGGACTTATTCGATATCTGGCGCGCGCTTTCACAAATTTTAGTACAATAGAAGCATTTATGCTAAAACCAATTAAATTCAAAAATACATAATTTGGAAACTCTTAACCCCCAAGGAAAATGATTTACAATTTTCTTTCAAATATAAAAATTTTGAAAAAATGTTCAAATTCTAGATTTAGATCAGATTTCTAGGTCCGGCAAGCTTAAGATAAATGGCAGTTTTTTCTGCCAGGCGGCTATTTTTTTCCTTTAAAAAGTTGGCAGCACTTGTTTTCTTTTAAGAAGTTGGCAACACTTGTGCGGAATTATTAATTTATTTTGGTAGAGGAAAAACGACCCCGCGCAATACAATACAAACAAGGCAGAGGGAAAAATAGGTAGTAACGATAGTGCTTATTTGTCGGGGAAAACTGCAAGGTTAAGCATATATAAAAGAGACAAAAGTGTAACACTGCGAGAGAAGAGCTGCGTTTGTTTTGCTGCCAAAAGTAACAGCTTCTCTGTCTGTCAGTCTGGTTGTCTCTCCAGTGTCTCCAAAAAGTACACAAAGTGCCTTTTTACGAAAGTTGTGATATCATCGCAAAAGCTACATATATACTAAGGTCATTGCACATAAACAGCTTGCAGTTTATTATTATAGCAACAAATAAATTAGCAACAAAGAGTGCGACAGAGATAGCTAACAATTATCCACAGTTTATCTATACTTAGTTAACAAAGAGGTGAGTAATAAATTGAATTACCTTGTTTACACGCTCATTTGTTTATTTTGTAAGCTGAGAATACTCAAAGTTCGCAAATTTAATTATTCACCCGCCCAAGCTCGACTTTAATTGCAGCCCTCTTTGTAGTACAGAATGCAGTATAACAGTCGCTCTTATCGCCTTTGGATGACATAGTTCTTAACTCTGAGTGTTGTTGTTATCAGTGCACTCCTTTATAAGTAGTTGAGAATTGAGAATTAAAGAACAAAGAACGATTTAATTTATTTAATATCAGGCAGTCTACACTTCAAACATTTTTAAGATACCAATTAACAAAGGTTCTACTTTTGATTTAATTTTAAATTTATTTTTGTATAAATTAATTAAGCTAATGAAAACTAGCATTTAACAGTTACGTTTTTTTATGTCAATCAGTTAATACCGGTTAAAGGTTACAATTTCGTTAGCGGCTTTTATCTCTAAAAATTATAAAAAAAAACCACACAGGGTATTAAATCTGAACAATTTGAACAAATATGTTAAATAAATATTTTAAATGCATAACTTCAAAAGTCTGAGGACATTCAAAAATATTAAGTGATTCAACACACGAAGAATAATGATTAATATTAAAATGCAATACCGATTACATTTCCTCTTGATTTCCTACAATCGCCATTTCGGACTTTAGTTATTACAAAACGTATTACAGCGTAGGATTAGGCATTAACTAATCTATTTGCATGTCTATTTATACATATTTTACGCCCTGATATACAACCGCTAATCAGTGAATGCCTCCTGCCACGCCTATCTTATCACGGCTATAAATACGTATATATACACATACATTATACATATATAAACCCTTGCTCAGTATGCCCGCACTCTTCAATCCTAAATGCTGTTGATAGTCATGTAAACATTGCTGAAAATCACACCCATTTCATTGAATTTGTAAGCTATCTATGTATATTTTCATATGCTACCCGCATATAGTTTTGAGGTAGTCCTCAAATATATTTACTATACTTAAAAGGAGAAAATGAATATATACTATCAAGAATATGTAAACTCTGCTCTGTGCTGTCTTTATTGCCCAGTACTTAGTGGGGAACAGGCTTATGGGTTTGTGATTGTCTTGATCTCAGAGACTTTAAGAGTTTGAGCAAACCAATTTCAGTCACAATACTTATATGAAGCTGAAGCGAATTAGCTGGTATTATTTTCTATAAATATCGAAAACCTAGAGTAACTTTAAAGCTACAATCTTGAGATTTGACAGGGAATAATTCTTATTTTGCGGAGGTCTGCTGCAAATTTCCTCTCGATTGATCTCAAAGATATAATTATTATTGCCTTAATATAATTTATTAATTTTTCTATCAAGTTTGATTTTTTTTTTGGGTAGGACCTCTATGTCATATAGCTGCCATAGGAACGATAGATCGAATATGAAGTTTAAGTATGAAAAACTTCTTGGTTTTTTGAGATATCTCGCCCAAACTGACGCAATATACATCTGGGCTGGTATTAAGCATTCTACCGAAAATAGGTTTAGCTGCCATAGAGACGCTCAGTGTAAATTCAAGTTTTAGTATAAAAAAGTTTTTTGTTTTTTGAGATATCTTAACCAAACTCACTTATGTTGGTGCTTTTTATCCTGACTAAATTTTATACAGATCGGCTTCCTATATCATATAGTTGCCATAGATACAATCGGTCGTAAATCAACTTTTAGTATAGAGTACCTGAGCGTGCTCGACTGCAGCCGCCCACTTTTTTTTTAATGTATATACTTAGATAGTTTTTACTTAAGTTCTATTTTGATTGAAGGAAATGGTTAAATGGGCATTTAACAGTCGAACATCTCGATTGTAGCGTTCTTGTTCTTAGTTATTATTGTAGTTGGTTATGGACTATCGACTGCAATGCCCAGAATATGCACTTGAGATTAGCATTAGTTGCTGATTAGCCACAGAATTGCTTCATTCAAATACGCAAGTCAAAGTTAGTCTATACACAGTTGTTGCTTGGCTTTGGCAGCGTTCACTGTAGTCGAACGTTTTGGCCAAAACACGCGTAGGAGAAGACCAACAAGTGCGTCTAACTAGTTAGTAAGTACCCAAAAGCTGTGGCCAAGTTTATAGGCACTCGAGAACACTATCAAACTTGTGTACCGAATATTTGTGGCTAATCGTGAGTGTATGACGGATGTGTACATTTAGAAGATATGATAAATTCTATTTAAATTCAGTGCTAATCGAAAACTGAAGTACAGTTCGATAAGGCACCTGTACAGGGGGCAATTGGATTTACAAAAATAAGTGTATTAAAATTCCGCGATTATCGTTTAAAGATTAGATTTACGACTAGGCAAAAGAATTGTATAACTTTCAACTTGTTTTCTCTGCTTGCAGATGCAACAAATTCTGTAGAGAAAAACTTTCAAGTTCATTTCACAATGTGTTGCAAGTGCTGTGGGGAAACCCAAAGGAAAAGTTGGGTCTTTGGCATTGGTTCCGTCTTCACCTTGCTGGGCATTCTTCTTGTGGTGCTCTGGCCCAATTTGGCGGATAAACTGGTGGAAAATGTAAGTATTTTAATTACATTCGATATAAGTAGAGTACAAGAATTAAATATAATCATTATAATGTATATAACATAAAAAAGAAGTCGAGTCCGACCTTATAAACTTAATGTAGACTTGTCTTTTTGTCTGTTAAAACTTCTGCATCGCAGACAATAAGAGCTAGAGCTACCAATTTTGGTAAATTTGTTTTTTATTTATTTTTTATTAGTTAACATAAAAGCTTATAGTGTAAGAGCTGTAGATTCTTAAATCTGTGAACAAACTCATATAATACAAGCAGATATTAGAACGTTTTTGAACAATTTATAGATACAAAATGTATTAAAGTTAAAATGAGTAGCTTTTCTTAGTAAAGATATCGAAAATGACTATTATATTTATAGATTTTTAATCTGAAGACTTTTGGACTTTTATTATTATTGTCTTTACATGTATTTTTTTCAACAAATCTTCAATAAATCTTATAAAATACTAAAAGGTTAAAAAATATTTAATTTTAGCACTGATTTAATAAAAGTAAATTTTATTCCTTATGGCTGATGGATTATAATAAATGATTGATGCATTAAAAGTCTTATAAATTACTATAATATTTATGAGTTTTTTTTAAAATTCCCTATTAATTATTAACTTTAACTTGCAGGGCTTGAAATTGGAACCTGGCACCGACACCTATGACAGCTGGCTGGAGGCACCGATTCCCATTTATTTAAGTTTCTACATGTTCAACTGGACCAATCCGGAGGAGATACGCAATCCAAATGTTAAGCCGCACTTTGATGAAGTGGGACCCTATGTGTTTCTGGAGAAGCACAAGAAGGAGAACTTTACATTCTTCGATAATGCAACTGTGGCATATTATGAGCGTCGCACTTGGTTCTTCGATGAGAAGCGATCGAATGGCAAACTAACTGATATGATAACAGCAGCACATGCAATTACGGCCACGGTGGCGGATGAGATGCGTCATCAGCCCAAGTTTGTCAAGAAGATTATTAACTTTATGTTGAACCATGAGGGTGGAACACTGTACACTACAAAACCACTGCACGAATGGATCTTTGATGGCTACCAGGATGATCTGACAGACTTTCTCAATCTGTTTAATACATCCAAGATAGATATTCCATATACGCGATTCGGTTGGCTGGCAGATCGCAATGGTTCCTTGGAGTATGATGGTCTTTTTACCATACACACGGGCACCGATGACATCTCGAATGTGGGTCGATTGACGCATTGGAACAAGAAGAACGAGACGGGTTTCTATAAGATGCCCTGCGGCATTGTTAACGGCACCACTGGAGATCTGTTTCCACCCCGAATGAATACCCAGGATGAGATTACCATCTTTGCCACGGATGCGTGTCGTTTCATGAATCTGCGACCACAGGGCAACTTGGAGGTGCATGGTTTAACTGCCACACGTTGGGTGGGCACCGAGGAGACTCTTGACTCTGGCGAGAATTATCCCAATCAGCAGTGCTTCTGTGATCCCCGCCTGGAAGAGTGTCCCAAAACGGGCGTTGTCGAGTGCAAAGCCTGTCGCGACAAGGCTCCCATTTACTCCTCCTTCCCGCATTTTTATCTCGCCGATAAATTCTATTTGAACGCGGTTAGCGGTCTGAACCCGGATAAAGCCAAGCATGAATTCGTCATGGCTGTGGAGCCCACAATTGGAGTACCCCTGCAGGTCCACGGACGCATTCAGATCAACATGATGATCGAACCCGACGATGACTATGAGTAAGTAATGAATTCTATAATTCCTGTCACAATTTAAACTATTTAAATTCACAAGGGAATTTCTATTAGAAAACTAAAATTAAAAAATTATTGTAATAATTCAATTGTAATTGTAATTAATTCAAAATAAGGGAATCAAATTGGAAAGACAAATATTAGAAAGAGTCGAAAATCCAATTGCTTTATTGAAAATCGAGCAATGAATCTAAGATTTTCACAATTTGAAAAATGAAAATAAGAAACCAAATTATGAAGCATATATTCTGGAAATTGAAATTAGCAAAACCAATGCTATATATGTTGTTAGTCAATTTTAAACCAGGAACAAAAATATGAAGGTCAATACATTAGTAAAAGCGAGAATCAATCGGCTTTTTTATTTTTTATTTTATTATTATATATAATAACAATATTCAAGGAACCAAACTGCATTTGAATTAATTTAAGATCTTGCTTTTTCATAATATAATCTAGAAATTTAAATATAACAGGATGATTTTGCAACCGACAAAAGGAAATTATGCAATAAAAGAAAAAGGTATACAACTATTCAAAAAAGAAAACAAAAAATTAAGTCAAAGGCAGATAAATCAAAATTAATTTTTAAAACAATACTGAATTAGATTTTTTCAAGTTTTGGTACTCTTAATAACTTCTATTTTTTTCTCTGAATATAATAGAAAAATTAAAACCTTTTTTTCACTCTGAATGTCTTTCGTATTTTTTATATTTTTTCTTATTTATATTATATTATATTTTTCTTAGTTAAATTCCCTAATTTAATTTAATTTAATTTTTATTTTGTAGCTCTTAAAATAGTATTCAGCATTTGAATGTAGCATTATCCTTATTATTACTAATTTTTTTATTTCTTTTTAGCATTTATCGCGGTGTGCCAAAGGTTTTAATGCCCATGTTCTGGTTCGATCAATATGCTGAGCTGAGTTCCGAACTGGCTTCCACAGCCAAGGTGAATATCGTTTAGAATAATGCTCTTTAAAAATGTCTCCACAATTTCCTTTTCTTCTCTTGCAGTTGGCCATTAATCTGTCGGATTATGGCACCTACTTTGGCATTGCCTGCATCGTTTTTGGTGGACTCTTCCTGGTCACGGGCATCACGTTGACCATCACCAAGCGCTGGGTGCGTCGTCCTGTCGAGGATGAGGACATGCTGACCAATTAACTGTGGCCAAGAGTTGTGCCATTTAACTCCTAGACATCATAGCCAAAGTGCCAGGACAAGTGAATTAAAAAAAAGCTAGTTCATTTGTTTTTTTGTTAACAATTAATATGCTTAATATATGTATGTTAACTGAGGAGTGCTTAAACATTCTCCGTTTTGTGATACACACTTTAATTGTTAATTTAAGTGCAATATCTACAGTCAAACAGCGCTATAACGAACGTTGTGTCTTTAAACATTGTGTCATTTTTCGTTTGTAAAGCACATTTGTGCTGTTGCCTTTAGAGTAGTTCGACTGAACGAACGCAGCATTATATAATTTGTAAAAACATTCCATGTTTGGAGATTTTTCTCCCTTGAAATATTGTTAATAATTATAATACTAATAATAATAATGATAAAAATAACCAGCCTTTTATTAATCATGAGTTTTATACACTGCTTCCATTGCAAATTCCGTCCGTCAATCACTAAATCCTTTTCAAGTCCTGCAGGATCCAGTCGTAAATTAGCTATTGGTCGACCATTTCCTTGCATATATTGATAGGACTCGATGCATAAGGTTCGCAGAGACCTCTATCGATCTGCATTATATCATTATGGGGTTATCTAAGAATCAAACACTTGAAATATTTCAGTCTCAAGTCATCGGAAAACCGATCCAAAGTCAAAATTCCTTGATTTCTCGAAAACGACAAGGACGATCTGAATGTCCTTTGGCCAGTTTGTAGCCCCCATTAAAAGTATTTATTTGATCCTATTTTGAATCATATCCTTCGAAGGGCTCCGGAGTAATAGCTAATTTTGTGTATAGAGAAAAGTCCTTGTAACTTGGCTGTTTAAAGGACGATCAAGGATCAAGGATTGATTTTTGAAGCCTTGTAATGATTTCCATCCTCATGCAATAGGACATCCAACTCGTCCTTAAAATGGCCGAGATAAAGCGTATTTTATGTTTTTAAGCCACTTTTTCATGCATTCCCCTAGTTAAAATTTAAGATAATCTTTCTTGTAAAATCCTGGGAATCCTTGAATGTCAACCTATAATCCTGCAAGCCGGGAGCACAAAAATGCATATCCTTTGGAAATCCTTCAGGATCCTGCCGAGTATTGTTAATAAAATTAAATAATAACGAAAACAATACATTTATTAATCATGATTTTTATTATTCATTTTATATATAGTACACATACACATATAGTAGTTATATATAATTCTATATTGGAACTGGTTGCAGTTGCCAGTATATCGTTTGCTATAGCTCTATATACTATATATGGCCGATTTTGATATCGTATAGCTGTGTGCATGTGTCTGTGTGTGTGAGTGTGTGTGTGTTGTTGTTGTTGCCGTAGCTTTTCACTTATCGCTTAGCCATAGGCTTTTAATCGAGAAAAACCTACGCAAACATTTGTGACAACAGCTGTGACAACAAAAACACACAGATACACACTCACACACACACAGCATACACACACACTGCAGAAAAGGGGTTAATATAATATATATATATATAAACATAATATAAATACAGTTGGTTGATTAATTGTTTTGACTAAATACAGAATTCACATATTTGACATCTCAGTATTTTATTATTTTTTGAAGCTTGTTCATTTTTTGTAAATAAAATATATGTGATTTTGTGTTTGTCAAAACAATTACTTGACTCACTGTATATGCATCAAAATCATCAACTTAAAAAGAAACTCAAAATCAAAATCATAAATCCAAATTTCAATAAAAAATAAAAAACAGAAGCGTCAACGCTCACTCGCTAAATTCCAATATAGTATAAAAAATGAAAATAATTAAACAAACGGTGGGGCAAGGCCTAGGCAATTACATATACATCGTTACATATATATGTACATATGTAAATGTACGTTACATATACATATAAATGGCATTACGAGTTCGCGCACTCTGTACAAGATTCACTAGTTCCAATTACGCCTGCAGTTGAACAGTTGACTGGTTCACACTAGTTCGCAGTTCATCTGCATGCAGTTCCGCTCAATGAGCGCGAGCGCAGCTGGCACAAAGAGAGAGCACGCAGTGCACGCTCTCTTTGCGCTCTTCCTCGCGCTGTCATTGAGTGGAATGTATGAGTTGCGTGTGTGTGTGTGTGTGTGTGGGATTTGGGCGCTCTCTTAAATGCGAGTGTCTACAATCAGTGCTGCCAGAAAGTGCCCGTTAAATAGCACAAAAAAAAAAACAAATATAAAGAAACAAGAAATTATATAGATATATGTAAAAATGCACTTTAAAAAAATGTTCTTGGTTACTTTTCAGGACATTTCAGCTAACCATATGTTTTCTTTTAAACTATTTTCTTTACAATTGTTTTTCTCAAATCTGGCAGCACTGCTCTACTTACTAAAAATTTGCATAGTTGTTGTTGTTCATATTCTTCGACTTGTTGTTGACTATTAATCAGTTGTAAAATAAGTTTTAGTTGTTAAATAAAAAATCAATCACAGTTGTTTTGGGCGGACGTAGTTAGTTCTCAGTTTTTAGTTTTATATCTCATATTTTTTTCGTTTTTCTTTTTCACTGGTTTTCTATTAAATCTAAGTTTTTCCCTTTTTTATTTGTATTTTTTGTTGTTGTTTATTTAATTTAATTTAAGTATGTATTTTATACTTGAGTATTGTTGCTTCCCATTGTCATTCTCATTAATGTGTCTTTTTTTTTTTTGTCTTTTACTGTCTTTTCTAGCTGCTGTCTTTTTGTCATTTCTATCTCTCTCTCTCTTTCACTATTACTCTCTCTCTCTCTTAGCTTTCCCATTCCTTTAGTGACTAGACTGGGTTTTCTCTGTTTCTATTTGCATGCAATATATATATTTTGAGGTTGTCTGGTCTGTTCTTTTTTTTTAAATTGTTCTCTTTGTTTACTCTCTCTCTCTCTCTCTCTCTCTCTCTATTTCTCGCTGTGTCAAAATGGAAGCACCAGCTACAATTCCTGCCGATAAACACACTGTGATCGACTTGTTATCGTTATCGCACTATGCAAATTCTCAATTGGACACCACAATATCATCCACAACAGTATTCACAACACTGGAAACTGGAAACTTGATAGAGCGGCAGCTTGCTTTTTTCTTTCTTTCTCTCTCTTTTTCTGCCAACGCTTAGGACTGCGACTGCGATTGTGACTGCGAATGCGAATGCGAGTGGGAATGGGAATTGTAGCTCTTGTGATGATGCTTCATGATCACCGCTGGATCCATGACATAGTTGTTGGCCTCTGCCAGCTGCACTGGAAGTGGCGGCAGCTTATCCTGCGGATGGCGGTGACTAATCGCCGCTGCACTTCTTCCATTGCGTCCCTTGCTCAATGTGCAAGTATTTCCAGTTGCTGTAGTATTTCCATTCGGCGATTGGGCAAGGGATTTACTGCAACTGGAGCTGGAACTGGAACTAGTTGTTGCTGTTCCAGCTGATTGTTGTTGTTGTGTTGCTGTTGCTGCTGCTGTCGTTGTTGTTGTTGCTGGATTAACAATGACCTTGGTTTGCTTCAACAGCGATCGATCATTGCACAGGGCCGAAATGAGCGGCAAATCCAAATGTTTGCTCTTCTCCCGCAACAATGCAATGTCCAAGGGATTCGTCGGTGAATTCGTCAGGGAATTCGCTGATGCTGCCGCTGCTGCTGCCGCCGCCGCTTGACTGGCGGCCACAGAGGCCTGCAATTGGGCCAAAATGCTGTTGCTGCTGTTGCCACGATTGAGGCCCAGTCCCAGATCCGGCTTGGGACGCTCCCCCGCCCACTGTGCCCCGCTGGAGGTCTTGATCAGCGGACTGTTGGCACTGTGCGGATTCAATGTAAGCGGTTTCCTCGGCGGCAGCATGCTCAGTGTGGAATTCGGATTCGAATTCGGACTCGGATTTGGCTTCGAGGGAACTGCAAGAAAAGAGAACAAGTCAATAAGACATTCGGAAAGATTCTACCAAATACAAATTCTAGATGGATTTCTGATTCTCTTATTTTTTAATATTATATACTCAAATTCGATTATAAAAACATTTGGTGTCTCAAATGTTGAAATATTCCTAAATCAATCATTTTTTTTAGAGCTGGACAGTGAGAGAAGATAAACGAACTAGCTAAGGACCCTGACATTAAACTTGTCAGATCGGATTTACAGTTTATTAGAGAGGAACTGAAACAACAGAAAAACGATATTGAAGCTGAGCAATCTTATATTCAATTAAGAGCAGAGATTGAACAACAGAAGAAAAATATACTTGAAAGGGATGCAGATTTTCAATTATTTAGGCAGATTTTCAAACTCTCAAAGCGGAGTCGGAACAGCAGAAAAAAGATTTACTTGATAAGGAAGCGAATATTCTAACTTTAAAAGCGGAGTTAGAGAAACAGAAGCAAAGTGTACTTGATAAAAAATCAGAAAATCAGCTTCTAAGAACGGAACAGTAGCGTCAGGAAAAATTAATAGACGGAGTTTCATAAAGAATTGGATAAACACAATTTTAATTTTTTAACTTTCTAGTGAAATCTAAAATAATGAAATACTTTGCACTTTAAAGTATTTTATAAATATGTTAATTTTTACTTTGTCTGAAGGCCAAGTATTTTAAATTTTTCACGACGGAAGCAGAAAAACTTTTCAAAATAAAATTGGAATAGCTTAAAGATATTTGACTTTGAAAAGTCAAAGTATTATTTAGTATTTATAAGGAATAGCGATCAATTTCAGATAGACTCACTTGGCGGCGGTTGTTCGCTGGGCGTTGGAACTGGAACTGGCATTGGTGGCTTCTTCAGGCGGTTGACATACGGCGGAGGCGGCGGCGGCGGCAGACGCTTCACTTTGGGCATTGGTCTCGGCATCGGCATCGAGTCGAGCGAGTTCAGAATATTATCGTCTGATCGCGATCGTGCAAAGAGGCTCGAGGAAGCGTTTGCCGCTGCGGCCGCTGCGGCGAGGGCAGCCGGATGCAGTGGAGGGGGCGGCGGTGGCTCGAAGGAGCTGCAGAGGCTGGCCATCGAGGGCGAATAGAGGGGGGACAGCTGGACGTATGTGTCGGATAGATTCTGCGTGGAGGCGTATCTCGAGAACGGCAGATAAGGTGTGCTCCGGTAGATGGCATGTCCTTTGCAGGTATCCCATCCAGCCGGATACGCCAGATACGGATGCGGATGTGGATGCGGAGTTGGAGGAGCTTGTGCCATGGCTGCCAGCAGGGAACTCTGCTTGGCATCCAGATACTCCTGCTGACTGACAGCCGGATCCTGCAGCGGATAAATGACATAGTCCACATCGCTGTACAGCTGCTGTTGATACAGCTCCAGCTGATGACTCCTCGCCAGCTGGCCACTGTAGAGTCCCGGTCCTGGCGGCGGCGGTGGCGGTTGACGGGGTAAACTTGGCGGCGGTGGCGGCAGAAACTGACGTGGCTTAATCACCGGCAGCAGGACGCAGGACGAGGAGGCGGTGCTCTTGTGGTGCAGTCCATAAGGAACTAGCGGTATGCCAATGGCCGCCGAGCCGGAATGACGATGATGATGAGCTCCATGATGACCATGACCATGTCCATGACGATGACCGTGTCCATGTCCGTGTCCAGGATGGTGATGATGCAGTGAGGCCTGTGTGATAAGTAGTAGTTTAGTAAAAGTTCGGAAAAATAAGTAAGATTGCTATAGCCGCGATCTCGACTATGAGATACCCTTCAAATAATTTAAATTTATGACAAATACAAAAGAAAAGTTACATCCCATTACAGATAATTTAAAATGACAGTTTTATTAATATTATCTAAGAATTATAGCTCTTTATATTTTTCTTAGCTTTTTATTTCAACTTCTTGTTAGAGCAGTTTTTGCTTTTAGAAAAAGAATTTTTGTTAATACTATTCAATTTGCATAAAAAGACTGAATATTAAATGTTCAAAACACAAATATTAAGTTTTCCTCTTTTATAAAATAAATAACTTATAAACA
Organism: Drosophila innubila; assembly: GCF_004354385.1. Taxonomy (NCBI): domain Eukaryota; kingdom Metazoa; phylum Arthropoda; class Insecta; order Diptera; family Drosophilidae; genus Drosophila; species Drosophila innubila. The sequence goes on along the minus strand of NW_022995372.1, from coordinate 2,967,569 downwards.
CATTTAATTAAGTCATATGAAGGGTTAAAATCTAACGGCATAAAAATAACATAAAATCTCCACAAATACCGTTATATTTATTTGATCCTAATTCGATTACGTGGAATACTTAATAATATTAAAGAATTCGTTAAGTTTGTGGTAGTTTTTTTTTTTTGTTTGTTTTTTTTTAAATTTAAACAAAGCGTGGTAAAACTTTTTAATCGCACTGTATTGACTCGGATATGGCTACATATCTAAAAAATATGTAGTCTATAGGGTCGAAGATGCCCTTTAAACTTTAAACAAAATGTTTTTTTTTCTTTTTTTTTTTTTATTATAAATGAGTTTTACCTGTGAGCCGCCATGTCCATGTCCGTGATGATGCAGTGAAGCTTGTGAGCCGCCAGCATAATTGGAATTGTGTAGGGATTGCTGGGACAACTGGTGACTACAGACGGAACCACTCGAGGAGGAGTAATGTGTGGGAGCTGCATAGCTGGGCTTGGCGCCGTCCGGGATTAGACTGGTGTGTGCCTTCAGTATGCTGATCTGTGGACGCGTCGTGATAAAGCGTGCGGTGACCTCCTCGGACTTGAGGGAGCTCAAGGAGCCGGCGACACTCGGAGCTGGCAGCGAGATGAGGGATGTGGGTCGTGGCTTATGGGATGTGGGATATGGTGGCGGATCACGACGTCGCAGCGAGGTGGGAGGCGGTGGCGGAGGAGGTGTCACCACCACGGCAGCAGCTCCAGCTGGTGAAGGAGCAGGAGCTGATGTAACCAATGGAGCGATGGGAACTGCTGGAATTGGTGGAGCTGGTGGCTCTGGCTTGGATTTGGGTGGTGGTGGCACCACGGGTGGGCCACACAGCCGGTCTTCTCATGCCGTGCATTATAGGGAGGAGGAGCTGGTGGCAACTCCGGCTGCAGTTGCTCCACGACCTCTTCCTCCTCCAGCGGCAGCTGTACGTAGTCGCAAGTCGTGTGCAGCGAGTTGGATACGATTTTGCGACTCGGGTAGGTGCCTCGGCCGACAATGAGATTGGTCAGCTCCTCGGCGGAGAGCAGGGAATGCTTGTTATCCGTGGGATCGCTGCCATCGCCACGAAAGGAGCTGCTCGTGCTAATGTTGGAGTCGGAACGCAAACGAAACTCACCACTCGACTTGCCAACACCATCCACTTGAGCACCATCCACAGCATCATCCTCCCCCTTGGTGGGCTTAAAACTGCCGTAATGCGAACTCTTCTCTGACTCTGCCAGCTCAGAGGATTGTCCAGTTAGCTCACTACTATGCATGGTGTAAACGCCAGAGGTCTCTGTAGGCGGTGCCAAGTTGTAGACACCGGAAACTCCCGAAACACTTTCCGAGGAGGGCAGAAAATCCTCCGCATTGGATTCGCTAATTGTGGAATTCTGTGCCGTATGACTGTAGCCCAGTTCCAGGCTGGAGGAAGTGGAGTGCACCGGTGGAGCGGTCAGCGGTGGAGCTGGTGGTGGTGGTGGCGTTGTTACCACCACTGTGCTGCACGTGGAGGAGCATTGCGAGCCAATGTGATGCTGGGAACTAGGTGAATCTGTGGCCGTCGACGAATCATTTGTAGATGGAATAACACTGCTCTTGGCGGTGGTGTTGTTGTTGCTGCTGCTGCTGCTGCTACCGCTGGGACGCAATGCCGCCAGCTGCTCCTCCAGATCCTTGAGCGACAATTGACCCACCGACGACGTTTGTCGACTCACACTCGGCCGGTTGTCCAGCAAATGGGCCAAGGCCAAGCTCTCTGTGGATGGAGCAGCCAATGCAGCAGGCGGTGTATTAATCATTATCTCCAGCTCATCCTCGGAGTGCACACGATCACTGACAATGCCCGATGTGGTATTGGAACTGGTGCTCGATATAACCGATATCCTTTGCTCATTCTTATTCTTGTAGGGCAACAAAAGACTGCGGGAATAAAAGACTTCCGCATGGGATTCCGTTTCCGTTTCGTGTTCCTGCTCCTGCTCTTCGCGCTCCCGCTTGTTAATCTCCTTGAGACGTGCCGCCAACTTCATGCTCCACTGGTGCGTATCCTTGCACAGCGACAACAACAGCTTGTTCTTCTCATCCGAGCCGGCATAGAGTATTAAACGATTCTCACCCGAACGTATCTCGAATTTCTTGCGCTCAAACGAGAGTTTCGTTATATTGGGCCATAGGAAATTGGCGGTTTCAGTTGCTCGTGCACCGAGTATCTTAATGCCCTTGGCATAGATGACAAACCAGGCACTTCCCACACCCGTCTCACTTTTGGCCAATCTCATGCGATAGGTGTGCGCATTAATCGTTTCATGGAGATTGCACGCCTGTTCAATATACAACAATTCCGCCTCCGTTGAGCCCAATCCTTGATGCTCCCGATGGCAGGCTCTCAAGGCGCTCTTGGCCCACGGCGTCGTCTGCAATGTGGCGGGCAGATAGTCCTCCAGGCGAAAGTAGTCGGTGGCGCAAGTACTACTACTTGGATGGGCGCTGGGCGTGGCAGAGGCACGTTTGGAGGTGGACGAGCTTACGTAGGTGGAGAGACGCAACATGCGTTCGTTGTAGCTGCTCAAACGTTTCCTAATCTTCGGTAGCGTTGTCAAGGATCTCTTGTGCCCAGTCTCCGTGTGCTCCTCTGCCTCTTCCTGCCCGTTTGGTTGTTCGGTTAAACCAGTTGTTGTTCCTGTTCCTGTTGCTGCTCCTCCTCCCTTGGGTGCATCGCCCAGATCCGCCTGCAACGCGAGTCCAGCCAGCAGAACAAGCGCCTGATCCGCATGCTCACGTGGCAACTCACGCTGCAGGACATTGTGCCTCAGCTGCAGATAATAATTGTGCCTCGACGCCTCATCTTTCAGCATGAACGGACTCTCGATGTAGAACTGCACGCGGAAATGCAGCTCCAACAGAGGACGTCCATTGGCATCCAGGCCCTTTTTTAAAAGAAACCATTCCTTGATTAGAAGAAGAATCCTTACTCAATAAGTGTACTCTACTTACATGCGTGTGAGAAGAACGCCAACTCTTCGGGCCGTACTTGGAGAGCTTGCTCTCGGGATCTGCAAACATGTACTCGCCATCTGGAAGCGGTAAAAAGAATGAAAAGAAAATTAGGAAACATAAAGGAATTGAGAGAGCTATTTTATAAACACATATACCAGGGAATAATATCGAAACCGGTAACCGGACCCATCATTATTTTGAAAAGAATCATGCAATATCCAACAAAAAATTTTTTCCCCTAGATCCCGATTTGGATGCTAAGGGTCCCCCCTTTGAAATTTCGAAAATTCAAAATTTTAAATCTCAAGTTTTCACTTTTAATCAACTCCTTATATCGTAATTAGTATTAAACAACACTTAAAACTTGATACTGGGACCTTTCATTTTTTTGTAAAAAATCATGCCAAATCAGACAAAAATTTTGACTTGTAAAGTTGCTAGATCCAAAGTCTGAGCAACTTCAACCACTCATAACTTTGTCAAAACTGAACCGATTTTCAAGCGGAATAACATTTTGATCATGATTTGGCCTCTAAATTCATTCTGCATTTAAATTTTATTGAATTCGTGAAAAAAATTATTTTCCCCTAGATCCCGATTTGGATGCTAAGGGTCCGCCCTTTGATATTTCGAAAATTCAAAATTTTAAATCTCAAGTTTTCACTTTTAATCAACTCCTTATATCGTAATTAGTATTAAACAACACTTAAAACTTGATTCTGGGACCTCTCATTTTTTTGTAAAAAATCATGTCAAAATTTAGAATTATTTTTACTTGTAAAGTTGATAGGTCAGAGGCTTGAGCAACTTCGAACTATCATAACTTTCTCATAACTCAACCGATTTTCAAGCGGGATGTCATTTTGATCATTGTTTGGCCTTTAAATTCATTTTGCATTTAAATTTTATTAAATTCCAGATATGGATTTTGATGCCCTTCCTCTAAATTTTAAATCTTCAAAATTTAAAAAACCAAATTTTTACTTTTAATCGACTCCTTATTTGTAAAGTTGCTAGTTTAAATGTTTGACCAACTTTAAACATTTATAACTTTATCAAAACTGAACCGTTTTTCATGCGGAAAGTAATTTTGATCATGAATGGGCCTCTAAATTCATTATGCATTAAAATTAAATTAATTTGATAAAAAACTTGGTCCTTTAGATTTAGATTGTTTTCGACTTTTATGCTTTTGCTTTTCCTTTATCACTAACGAGCATAGGAAAGTATGATAAGCAGTTGTTTCGGCAGGATTATCAGTTCAGGAAACAGCGATATATTCACTCGACTTTTGTCGGGTTGACAGAATTCAAGGTCGTCTTAATATAAATTTTAAATGAACTTTTGTTAATTCCTGCTTGAACTTCTCTCTTGCTCTCTCGTCAACTGTCTCTCTCTCACTCCTCACTCTCTCTCTTAGCCCTAAACGACCCCAAGAAAGGCCGCAAGTGGAACCCGGCTCCTGTCAGTTTATCAGACTGCAAACAAGCGGTCCGTTGACGTCAAACAGGGCCCGATGACGACACGTTCATGTCAGTTTGTCTCCGTTGTCAGCAGTGTTGTTATTTTAGCTATTTTGTAATTGTAACAGCTGGAATTTTATGAAATGATATTCGCTGAAAATCTGGCTAGTATTTCAAATTATTTTTTGTTTGCCATATACGTTCAATATACTTAAGGAACTCAAAATATTCTCTATTAATTATATTTCTGTCAAGAAAAGTTTCTTTTTATTAATATAGTAAGGTATTTGATTAAATAAAATTTTGTCAATTGGGCAATTGTTGAAAACTTGAACATGAGTTTTTAAAATACAGAAATCTTGGAAATTTAAAAGTTACATAGTGCGCTTTTATTTAAATGGTTTAAATTTAAAATACCACATTTAAAAAAATAAAAATAAATTAACAAAAACGAAAAGAGTTGTTGTTTCCAAATATTTTAAAATAAATGTCCGATGAATATTAAGAATCTGTAGCTAATATCTTTTAATAAAATCTATAAAATTAAAGAAACAAACTATATTTGAATTTCTAATCTATTAACTGAATTTTCATATCATAAATTGAATCTTGAAGATTGCTTTGGAAATTATTCCAGAAATACAGATCAACCAAAAAACCATATAGTACAATTTTGGTTGATTTTAGGTAGTTTACGTATCTGAAAAAGACCCATATATCTTTTTTTATAGCTATTTCTAGCTACTTTCTTTGATCAAATAAGCAATTTATTGAAATTCTGACAACACTGGTTGTCAGCTAGTTGTCGTCCAGGCTCCCAACTCGATCTTCAGCATCAGCTTCTACTTTGAGTTGGAGCTGAAGTTGGAGTCGAGTCTTAGCCCAAGGGCATGCCTCGTGCTCGAGTAACCGAATGGGTCCCCAAGTTGTTGTTGCTGTTGTTGTTGAATGTCGGTTGCATGCTTGAAAAACAAAATCAACACACACTTCATCATCGAAACGAAAAATTGGAATTCCTGCATACGAAATGAAGCAGCAGCCGCAGAAGAAGATGAAAAATAATAATTATGAGCAGCAGCAGCAGCAAAAAAAAGCTAGTGGAAAAGGCTACAATGAAGTGGACCCGACTATGAGTGACCCTGTAGGTATTCATTAAAAAAGCATAGGAAGTTTCTAAAACAAAATTCATTTGGCAATAACTTACAAAGAACAATGTACATGCCAAATTTGGTGCTTCTAGCTCTTAAGGTTTTTGAAATATGTTTTTTCTTCAAACTGAAGAATGCATTGACTCGTTTGTTGATGCGAAAAAGAAAAAGCTTTACATATATAATTTGCAAAAGCAAAGTATTATTTTTAAAGTTTGTATATTTTTTTCCTTTTTATTCAATAAATTCAAATTTAATAATGAAATGCTTTAACCAGTTTTACAAATAAATAAAAACGAGATAAATATTTGTTGGTCATAGCATGAAAAAAAAAGAGAAAAAAAAGGATATAAATATTGTTGACCTTATGAATTCTAATTTATTTATTATTAAAACCTATTAAACCCTTTATAATTTTGTATACAGGGTCTTAAAAAGTTGAAATTAAAATATGTGAGTGTGTGTGTGTGAGTGTATGCAACAAAAACAACGGCAACAGCAGCAGCAGCAGCAACAGCAACAATATCATAATAATCATCAACGTCCGAATAAGTGCCTATCAATGACGACGACGACGATGGAGTTGGAGAAGAATATAGTGGAGAGGGAAGAAAGAAAGAAAGGGGAGCAGAAGTAGACTCCAAACGGAGTCCAAGCTAAAGTCGAAGTCAAAGTCGACAGTGCATACCAAAGAGGCCCAAAACGCAGTTCAACAAAAAAAAAAAAAAAAAAACAGGTAGAAAACCGAAGAAAGAGAAAGACAGAGCTTGCAAGAAAAAGAGAGAGCGCGATGTTGTGGCAGCTGAAAAGACAAAGACAGCGATTTTTGTGGCATGAACACAAGCCCACAAAAACTCAAAGACAACAATCAGAAAACATCCGAATACAAAAACGAACTTCATTCAAATTTCACTCTGAACAGAAAATGTTAAATAAGAAGAATGCGAGCAGATGGATGTATCTTCCCTTTCCTTAGAACAACATCGCTAAGAACTTGGTTCTAATTTTGTAAAAAATATATATTACAATATAAATAAACATTACAATATGTTAAAAAAATATATAATATAAAAATTATTTGTTGATTTATATCAAAAAATTTAAAAAATAAAAATTAAAAAAAAACTATGATGTAGTAATTCGAAATACTAATATTTTGTATCATAATATATCTTACTCTTATTTTTGTTATTATTAAAATTTTTAATAAAATTAATTAAAAAGAAAATTAAGATGAGCATACAAAACAAATACATACAAAAATAAAATGTTTTTTGTAGTTAAAAATGTGAAAAAATTATATTTAAAATTTTTATTTTAAAAATAGAAAAATAAAAATCAGAGTTATACATTGATTTAAAAAATTGAAAATTATAGAATTTAAAAAATTTTTAATTTAGATAACAGTTAATTAATATAAAATTTATTCCGTTTCCAGGATAAATAAAAATATAATTTCTAAGATTCAACCAGATGGTAGTTTTTTTTTTTTTTTTCATAATTCTTAGTTGAAATTCCTGGTCTTAAGTGCAGCAGCAGCAGGTGTGAGGCAGCGCTATTGGGCATCCTTTGGCAACACGCAACGTGCAACGTGCAACAGAATTGCGGCAAAAAAAAAAAACAACCTAATAATTAACATATTTTCCAACGCATTCCACAGCGCTTACAATTAACACGCACACACATACACACCAAAAAGACAGACAGGAGAAGGAGGAGAGAAGAAGAAAAGGGTAGCAATGAGGGAGAGGAGTGAGGGTAAATAAATCTTCAATTTGAAACACATGCAACACAAATTACAGACTCGAATGCGTTCGGGATTCCGGCAGCAGCCAAACAACAAACAGGCAGAGGCTCATCAAGTGGCCCAGAGAGAGAGAGAGAGAGAGGATGAAAAAAAGAGAAAGACAGAGAGAGGAATGTGGCAAGAACAAGACGTGGACCCAGGTGAGGCAGTTGCAAAGACAGCTGCAAAGACAGACCTTGCCATGGCATTCTTTAGATTTATTTTTCAAAGGTTTTTTTTTAGCCCTGTAGTTGAAGAGCACACAGGTTTATATGTTTGTGATCCATTGTGATAATGTCCAATTTTCTATTCTAATCTCAGAGACTTTAAAAGCTAGAGCAATCAACCTGGCTTTATTAAGTGTCAACTTAGAACTAAAAAGGTAAAAAAAAAACAATTTAAAACTTATAATAAAATAACCAACAAAAAAAAAAAAGAAATAAGAGAATTTTTTTCATTTAACATTTTTTTTAAATATTATTTTGTTTGTGATTACTGAGCCGTGTACTGGGTATCTAACAGTCGAGCAACACAACTGTAACATTCTTGTTTTTTATTATTATATTTGAGGCAAAGTCAAAGTCAGAGCCATAATAATCGAGCAGCAACAAAATAACCCAAAAAAAAAACAACAAGTTGAAACTGGCTGAGAGCGAGAGAGATAAAGACAGAAAGACAGAAAGAGAGAGAGAGAGGGAGAAAGCAGATGAAAAGAGAACATAAAACCAAAAGAATTTTAATTTCCGATGTTATCAGATGCACGCAGCGTTGGTTCGCTCGTTGGTTCGTTTGTTGGTTCGCTTGCAGGCAGCATGTGGCAGTTGCAAGGCCGGAGCAAAAGAGGAGGCGTGGCAAGAGGGAGGGATGCAGGCAGAGCCCGCAAGCTGCTGCAAGATGAAGTCGAAAACGAAGACGAAGATGAACAAGTCAACGCCATATAATAATGATTATGAGCCATTAACATTAAATGGAAAAGAAAATGCTGGTCTACAGATTACAACAACAACAGCAGTCAAAGGCAAAGGAATGCGACAATGGAATCCAAGCAATGCGACAGCTAAAAATAACACCAAGAACTCAAGTACGAGCTGAAAAGTGGTTACAGAAACAGGAGTAGGGACAGTAGAAACAGCAGAAGGAGATGGCAACTAAAACAAGCCAAATACTTTCAACAACAAGAATAACCACAGTAAGTTATTCACTCGACATGTTATAAATTTTATACTCTTGCAGTTTACTAAAGATTTTTGAAAGAGTTAACTTTTTCCAAGAACTATAAAAAGCTTTTATTAAATTTTTGGTCAAGTTGAAAAAGGAATTTTTTTAAATACATATTGAAAATATTTCCAAGTTTATTGTTTGCACAAATTTTAGTTGAAAAATTCTTTTGTTTAGTAAACTATTTATAGAGAATTTTGTCAATAATGAAAAAAAATGAGGCAACACCAGCAAAATAATCTGGATAAATTAGAAATTCTCCGATATAGTATGTATATTGAAAAGAGGTATCCTGGAGAAGTACACACTGTGATTTAACTAATTTAAAAAATACTTTATTTGCATTACCCTTTGGAAAAAATATATATATATTTTTTATTTTAATTTTTTTAATAAATAAATTTAAGTCCTCTTTCCTCAAGTTGTTTTTTTATTGGTTTATCTTTTACTGTTATTGAAACTCTTACACAAATTTTAGGAATTAGTATATATACTTTATGGTGTCTATTACGTCTTCTTTACACATTTTATGACAAGACTAAAGTATTCTCTGCAACTATTTAAAACAGAAGAGATAGAGAGGAGAGAGAGAGAGAGAGAGTGGAGCTGAAGCCAGTGACGCCCATTGTGTGGCCGTTTGGTCAGCAGCATCGACTGTTGCTAGTTGATGTGGCTGTGACATTGTTGCCAAATTGCCAGGCACCAAGTAGAAGCAGCAGCAGGGTGGAAGGGGCAGAGAATGCAACGTAATTTGCATAAAGATGAAATTTATTGACGTTGCGTGGCCATAAAATTGAAATTCATTTGCGACACAAAAGGCACAAAGAGACAGAGACAGACAGAGGCCGAAGCCAAGTGTCCACCAAAAATAAAAAAAAAAATAAAAAACAGAAAAAAAATATATATAAATAAAATAAAGGACAATGACAGCATCCGCTGTTTGTCTGACTGGCCCACCAACCTCTCTTTTTGCCTACCTCTTGCCTTTGCAGCAGCTAGCTAAAACGAAAGACTCAAGCGACGAACTTGATAACTGAAAACTCTCGCGGTGTTTGAACTTTCGTGTGTGTGTGTGAGTGTGTTGCAGTTGCAACTTGGCATTGCTGTCTATAAAACAACAACAACAACTGCCACTAAAGCCAATTTTGGCTGCAGTGAAAGAGCGCGGCGTGAAAATGCTCGAAAGTATTCAACAACGTTGCCCATGAACAACAACAACAACAACAACAACTTTAGCTGCATGCCAGTCATGCACACACACACACACACACACACACAAACACACTTAAAAAATCCTTACCCGCAACGAGCAACAAAATGCAAACTGCCAATTTCATAGCTGAGACTGAAGAATCCTCCTCAAACTTGCAACCTCCAACTTGCAACATGCTGCCTCAAGACGAGAACGTTGGCATGCCTCCAACTGCATACCAAATTCTTTCTTAGCGTTCAAGATGTTGTGGCAACATCCCTCTGTCTTTCTCTCTCCCTCTTTCTCTCACTCCATCTTTCGTCCTCTCTCTCTGTCTCTTGTTCTTTTGCTCATCGAAATTGATGCCAAGCTGCCTGGCGACCAGATTCGAAATTTACGTGTTTTGCTCTTTCCTGCTTTTCGCTGTATATACCCTAGAAACTTCCTACACTGAGCATTTGCGGCTTGTTATACATTTTGTCTTACTCATTTAGAAATAAATTTCTTATAACTATGTTCTGTAAAAAAAGGAAGCCTTCTAGTTCTTATCGATAACAGCTCAGTCATTTAAGAAGTGTTTTATTTATAGTATTATCTCATCTTAATAAATTTTCTGTCACTTAAAAGTTTGCCTTTTTGAAGATTGGTGAGAGTATTTAAAATTTGTGCTTTCATTTTTACAGCTGGACACAGTGTGTGTGCTGCTGTGTGTGTGTTTATGGAGGACACATGCAGCTAAGGCCGCAGCCAAAGACGTCTACTTTACTGGAGTCTCAGCAACAACATCACGGGATGTGGCCTGTTCTTCCTCATCCTCTTTTTCCTCCTCCTCCTCCTTCTCCTCCTGTTGTTGTTGTTGTTGTTCTTCCCTGTTGCCTGTTGGTGTGTTGGCTTCGTTGGGGCCGCATCATCGTCTTCCTCTTCGTCGTCGTCGATTCGTTTGTGTTAATGCAACGCGCGACGGCTACCTGAATTACTGAACACGCGTCTTGTGTCTTGTGTCTGTTGCCTGAAATTGTTTGTTCGCCGTCGACGTCAACGTCGACGCGTTCCTTGCTGCCTCTGTTGTTTTGCTCAATACTCTGCAACCCACCATATTATTTTAAAGGGTGTATACATTTATACACACGCTGAGAAAACTTCTATGTAAAAAATTCTTTTAGTTAACGATAAAAATTCTTAATTTTGAGAGAAAAATCTTTTATTTTTTCGAAAAAGTTCGTTAAAAATGGTGTGATTTTAATGATTTTAATAAATATAAAAAATTTGCATACTTGCTAGAAATAATAAATTATAATTGATTGAAAATTCAGTACATGTAAAAGTTCTCTTAGAGTATTCAACCTTCGACATTCTGTTCTTATTTCTTCTTCAGTTTTTTTTTTTATGAGTTTTGGCATAGCAGCAAAAAAAAGTAAGAAGAAATGTTTAAGGTCAGAAGGAGGAGGAAAAGAGGCAGCAGGAGAAGAAGGAGGAGAAAAAGAGGCAGCAGGAGGAGGAGTAGGCTGTTGCTGCCACTGATGATGATGATGAGCAGCCTTTAAGAAGACTGGTTTATGTTTATTAGTTGTATTTTTCATGCCTTATCGCAAGGCACGACTATCCAGCTGCCCATCTGTCCATTTGTCCAACTGTCCATCTGTCGATCTGTCCAAGCTGACATGCAGCCAAGTTGCCTCGTGTTTTTGCCCCTTTTTTTGGGGGGGACGTACTACAAACCCATATATCGACATATGAAGATGGACTTACGATGTAAAAAGTAAAACATTTATCAAGAGATATTTGCAGTAGCTATTTTTATCGTTGAGAATCAACCGTTTTCCAGGAAAAATCTACCTTCTTATAGTAATGTAAAACAAAATCGAGTGTAAAAATGTAAAAAAAAAAAGTACAGTGAATGAAAAAAATTGCATTTTCCAATTTTCCAATTGATAATAATAAAATTGATATTTCGCAAGGAATTCGGTTAAGATTTGACAAAGTTATGACAGAGAAAAACAGAAGGAAAAAATGGATAAATTGTTCAATTTTGATGCAGAATCAAATTGAAGGCCAAATAATCATAAAAATGTCATTCCGCAAGGAAATTTGTTTAGTGTTGACAAATACAGTATATAAATAACGATTGAAGAATTGAAGGACTCACCTATGAGCACAGCCAGACCAAACAGTTCGGTGTCCTGCATACCCTGTGTGGCAAAGTGTAGACATGTCTGCGTGTATACTTCTCGGACTCGACTCTTTGCATCGACTAGGAAGTACAGCGTTTTCGGCTGCTGTTGGCCCAGAAGTCTGCAATGATGAAGAAGTAAGATTAAGATATATTATATATATTTAATTAAAATAAGTGATATGACCTACCTCAGTGCCAGGAATCGGGAGCCGGGTGACAGTTGCTCGGCTGAGGACGCGCATACTTCCAGGGGCGCGCTGACGGTGCAAAATGCTCGCATGCTGCATCATTTTCCGTATACAGCGCGAGCGTTCGAAATACGTTGCTGCTAAAAGGGGAGAGGGGAGAGAGGAGAATCGAAGGAATTCAGTTTTAGTATAAATATATATTTTATAACCTTAAAATATATTAGAAAACAAATTATTGTTTTTAAGACATAAATTAAGAGAAATACATTATTTTTTAAAATTATTTTAATCCATTAAATGGTCTTTCATTTTCTTCTACAGACAAAAATATGTTGATAATCCGTTTTAGTAATCATATTTTAAATAATTATAGTTTAGTGTACAACATAATTATATTTGCTATTATAACTATAATAATTTTTTTAATCCATCATTTTATCATTCATTTATTTTGAACTGAATTTTAACTCTAAATGTCATTATTACTTTTGTAACATTTTGTATTATATTTTAAACGTCATATTTTTTACGAATCAAGAGATATTCAATAACTTCTAATAATATGGAAATTTAATGGATTTTTTTTAAATATAATAGTTTTTAATTAATTCAATTTTAGTTTTATGAAATATTATTTAAAAGTGGAATATAAAATAAATCAGTTGTTAAGATGGGTGATAATTTATTGTTGTAATTTATGGTTAAATGTTATGAAATCTGATGACATTTCAATCGGTTTTCAGTTAAGGATTAGAGTGAAAAATGCAAGCAATGTCGTTGGTAATTTTTTTTTTTTGGGGCTGGCAACAATTTCACCAATCAATAACGAAAGACTTAGGCGACAAACTTGATTTGGCGTCTGTGCGTGCGTGCGTTGCGCATAAAATTATTAAAATTCAGTTAAAGAAAGTTCCATATACACATACACACACACACACATACATACAGACATACACACACTTATAGAGACCGAAACTTGCCGTCGTGATGAAAGAAAAGCATTTTATGCATAAATTAAAATCAAATTGAATCAAATCAACTTATGGACTAGCCTCAAAATATTTTTAGTTTGAGTTTCGAGTTGAATTCGAGTTGGGAACTTGGTCGGTTTCTATCCAGCGGCCGCATAAATTTCAATATTGGCGCATTTCTTTGCGCCACAGACGTCTAATAAATTTCAACGTCCAATAAATTTATTCAGAGTCAAGTTGAGAGAGTCGCAAGTTGAGAGTGTTGGTCAGGTCTATCTATATTCCGACCCCCAGCCACAAATTAATGCAGAACCGCCCTGACTTATTAATATAATCAGCCCACTGTTACCGCCCCTCCCCCCCCTTACCAGCCACAATCCCCATACCAATTCAATCCAAAATGGAGTCAACGTTGATCATCAATCAAAGCGCGCATTTGACATAAATTAGATACCAAGAATATGTATATAAGTCTACACTCCAGACTCCACACTCCCTCTCCTCCCCTCTCCCAACCAATTCAATCTAAGCCGATTTTCATGATACAGCAACCGAAAAAGACACAAAAACAGAAATAGAAACAGTAACAAAAACCGGACCAAAACAACAGCAATGACAACAGAAACAGAAAGCTAGAGTGGAATGATTTACGAAACCAGCAAATGGAACTACAGCAGATAGAAGATATTTATTTAAATGTGTAATCTTTAGGAATTTGTCGATAATTGTATACAGTATTACAATTCGAAATGGTCTTAAAAAATATTACTAATTGATATTGCCACATCCATGTCTACATTTAATTCAATATAATGAAAGAAGAGTATTTCAATTACAGAATATTGCTATTCAATATGGTAATGTATTGTTGTTTCTAAGTTTCTTGTTTTTAGTACAATTTGTAATTACAATTACTATTCAATTTAGTCACAATCATTCAATCATAATAATCGAAGAACGGTATTAGAAATCTAAAGTAATCCTCAAATATTCTTTGTTGCAATAAAATTCAATAGAATTTAACAAAATTAAACACCCTTTTTACACATCTGTTACAATTTATTCAAAGCAATAAATTTATATTTAATATCGTCAAAAATTAAATAAAGTTGATTTCAACACTGCAACACTTATAACCTAAACAAAAATGTAAGTATTATAATTAAAAGATGACACACTTATTTGTACATCTTATTTAATCTAATCTGAATGGAATAAAAGTATGCAAGATAGTCATATCTTATCAAAGCAAAATAGTATTACACTTTATTTAATCTATTTAAATTTTAAAATGAAGTAGGATATTATAATAAAATGGTATAGGGTATTTAAATTCTATGCAGTAACTGAATATTTAAAAATGTTTTAAGTATCAAGTCAATAAAACCAAGTTCTTGGAAGAACACATCAGTTAGCTTAATATATATTTCTTGCGCAATCTCTTTCTCAATCTTCAGCACTCTCTCTCTCTCTCTCTCTCTCTGCAATATATGACACGTTATGTCTGATGAGAGGTCAGTTCTCTCGTAACTGTACATTATATAATCGCCAATTGGCAGCATTAAGTAAGTCAGTAGGCGAGCAACTTAGAAGCTTGGCAATGACTCAGAGAGACAGACAGAGACAGAGACAGAGAGAGAGAGAGAGACAGAGAGAGAAACGTGCGAGAGATAAAGCCGTTATCCAAGTTGTATTCATTTTTTTTTCAACTGATATTAATTTGCAATGCAAACAACTAAATGTAAATCATTTAACAATTTTAATCTTGGCTAATTATCCACATTCCAATGGCTAATGAGAGCGGGCGACAATAACACAAACAACAAAGTGAATGTTAATTATAAAAGTCAACAACGAAGAGTGTAATCTCTGCAGAGAAGAGAGAAAAATGGGCGAAACATATATGCTGAGGTGGGCGTGGCAAGGGGGCAATTAAATGAGACACGCTAATCAGCAATTAACAAATAACAATGAATTATTTGTTTATGTGAGCAGGAGAATAAAATGAAGAGGTGGGGTATAAAAAAAGGGGTATGCTTTTTCATTAAAAATCCTATTTAACAATTTATACTCCCTTGTAACTCTGAGATAAAAATCATAATAATAATAAATATCAAATTTTTTTTACGATATCAAAAGAAAAAGAAGCTTTAAATTAAAACTGCAATTCCAGCTTTTTAAAAATATCAATATGTTTTATATCTTATCCGTCATAAATTAAAATTCTTTATAAAATTACATTCTCATTTTATAATGGTATTTAAGCTGTACAAAATTATTTTTTCTCTCTGACGACTGATTTTAGTCGAAAGTAAATAAATAAATAAATTTTGTAAGAGCCCTGTTTTGAAATTTTTAGATATTGATTTGGCAATATTTTTAATTTTAATAAACAGATTTATAAATTTTATATGCATTGCAAATTAATAGAAATGAATGAGTTTTATATATAGGTAGGGTCTACAAAATCTCACGGGTTCTATTTTGGATATTAACCAATTAAATGGCGCAAGCGCCAGCGGGCCAATTTCTGCTGTCTAATCGGAAAACGAAACGAAACAAAGCAAAATGTTGCGCATACGCCACGTTGTGCAGCGACAGCAGTTCCTTAGCCCCTCCGCTTCACAGCTTCCTCCGCAGTGTCCCCCTCCACCATTTTCACCCAGTTTCAATCGGGGCTCTGGGGCTGTGTCAACTGCATGCCATAGCAGTGAGCTCATTGGGGGCATGTGTGTATGAGTGTGTGTATATGTGTATGAGTGTGTTCGAGTTCGCGACTTTGTCGCCAATGCTGTTGTTGCTGTAGAGCGGAAAACGTGGGGTAAAGGGAGCACTGATAAATGCCTAACGTTTATCGAAACGCCTAACGAATCGGAAAATAGAAATATCTATGGATAAATTTCAAATTGGCATTGCAATTGGAATGTGTGAGCGAAAGAGCAATTGATTAATCGAATGCTCGATCAGCGCTTGATCCATAAACATTAGAAATAATATAAACAACAGCGGAAACTTGCAATGTGATGTGATCACATCGAACAATTGAGACACCAACAAGAGTTTAACGATCTTCTAGTAATCTCTAAAAAATTTAGATTTCAACAAATAGAATACTCTTTAGGAAACTTGCAAAATTAAAAAATATATGAGTAAGTAAAATTAAGAAGACATTCTTAGAAATTTAACTCATTAAGCAGATCGTTTTTGCAGGGATCGAAAGATCAATATCTCTTCTGTATGGAATAGAAGTTGTTGGAAATTCTTTATCATTTTCATAGTAGGAAATAAATAATAATGAATTATATTGTCAAAAATATTTAATGGCCAATTATAAGAGTATGTATAGCATACATTTTTGAAATAATCCCTAATGCTGGATGGTAAAATTTATGAATCTAAAAATTTAAAAGTTAACTTTCTTAGGGGTATTTCAGGCACACACACAAGAAGAGTAAAATCTCTCATACACACACACACACACACACACACACACACAGAGGCAGCTGGAAGAATTCTAAGAGTGGTTCTTTAAATGTGTTGCCGAGTGGCACGTTAAACTGGAATCGAGTTCTATTGAAAGTGTTGCCCCGTTCGATCTCAATCTCGAACTCGATCTTGATCTGAAGCTGGAGCTGAGACGGGAAGATTGAGATTGTAGCTCTAGCTAATGAATGACGACGTTTGATGTGGAATTTTTAGCTCATGAGTTGGTAGCTGAATCTCTTGACGCGTTTCAACGTGTGTCTGGGTTTTTTAATTACGACAAACGGCAAATTGGTATTCGCCGATCGCAGTTGATCGCAGTCAACGTCGACGTCGACTTCCTCAGTCGTCAGTTGGCGTCAACTGGGAAAATAGTTTAGTGCGATGGCATTTTCACACGCTAACTCGAAACAGTTGTTATACTTTCAGATATAGTATAAAGGTATCCAACGGATGCGCGTCACAGCTTAACAAGTGCGCTTCAACGGGATTTAAGGCGTGGCTTTTAATGCCGTAACCAAATTTAAAACCAAATCAAACATTTAAATTAAAAGTGTGTTGCCAGAACCGCTTCTTTCCCCACCCAAAACTAGCTTTTCTTCAAAAGTCCAACAGTTGGTTTCCATAATGTTCACTATTTTAGCTTGCCACAGAATTCTTTATCTTAAAAAAATTGATTATTTTATGCAACAATAAGTTGTGACTAAAAAAAAATTATGTAATGTGAAAACTGAATATTTTTAAATAATTTAAAGAATTTGGAACAGTGTATACAATACAATTTTTATAAAAATAAAACATTTGTATAAAAAATAAATGAAATTTAGTGATATTTATAACTTATTCTTTGATTGAAAAATATAATTTAAATTAATTTTTATAATTAAAATAACTTTTAGATAGAGAGCACACAGCTTTGGGTGGAAGTCTCAAACAATATTTTAACATATCATATTGTATTTAAAAATATATTCTTTGTTCCACAAGGACTGTTTTTAAGTATATACAACATTTTAAAATTATATAAATATTTGTTTTATTTCATGTTCCCAAAAATATTGAACCTAAATCTAAACTAAACTTAAAAAAAAAAAAATGTAGAAAATATTAAACAATAAATATGTCAGCAAACATCAGTTTTTGTGCGACATTTTTTTGCTGAAAATTTTATTATTATAATACCTACTTTAGTTTTGTTTCTGTAAATTTGGCAACACTGCATTTAAAGCTCATGGATCTAATTGACCAAAACATAGGGCGAGGCACATTTCTGAAATTGTTATGCCGATTATGAAGTCGCCAGCTGTTGTCGTTATTATTATTATTATTATTATAATTGTTGTTGTTGGCTGCAGTCAAATAAATAACTTGGCGTTTTTTTGCCAAATACAAATCGAAATGTGGAGAAAATCAAACAAAGCAAAAATGCGGCAAATTGATGGCTTGTTGTTTTTACCCTCGATATTGTTGTTGTATTTGTTTTTGTTGTGCCAGTTATGCCAAACAATTTTAATGTCTTTGCACATGCGCAAAAATGTCCCTGCCAGCAGAAGAAGAAAAATAAATAATCAAAATCACGTATTTAGCTTCAAAACGTCAAAATAAGTTTTGATTTTTTATTTAGACACACCTAGAAGAATTCTTTGTCATGGTCGGATGGATCAGATTGTTATTCCCAAGCTTCCCATACTAAAATTCAAATTATTTTTTCCCTTTTGTTTGACATTTGAGTTGAATTTTTTTTATTTTAATTTTCTTTTTGATAATTTTAAATTTGTACATTTGGACCACTATATTTTGCAGGTACTCATCAAGTTTTATTAAAAAAAACTCTTTGTTTTTTGAGCTAACTTATCTAGGCACAGGGTATCTAACCGTCGAGTTCGGCCGGAGCTCATTTGCTGTGACAATAATTGGGCATCACATCGACCAAATATGGGAAATTTAATAATACAGATACAACTTGTTTGTTGACTATTTTCTTAGCTATTTTTCTTTAAAAATTCAGCTACTTTATTTTTTAAATGCTTTATCACAATGGTTATCAATGATATCAAATGGTTAAGGTACAAGTTATGCATAAAAATAATAATCAATAAATTTTAAACAAATAACAACAGAAGGACATTACGGAGATGCAACAATTTCCAGTCCTAGTGACGTCACACTTTCCAGACTGCTTGAAGTTGAATCTGTTGCAGGCGCAACAATGTGGCACATGTGGTTTGTGGTTATGGCCGACAATGTCATGTGGTTGGGGAACCACAATGCGACTCAGGAGCGATCAACTGGAAGATCAACAATTGCAGTTGCTTTCCAGGCAATGTCAAGTGCAAGCACTTCCAGCAGGACGTGTTAATAGTAAGCTTTCACAGGCGCTTTCATTTTGTTACTCTTATTAACGTCGCGCTCTTTAGATACATACATACATACATATGCATAGAGAGAGCAGACAAGCCGTCATACCAAAGGCGCCAACAAAGACGTAAGCTCCAAAGAGAGCAAAAAGAGCAGGAGCAGGAGCAATTACAGGAGAGGAAGGCAGATATCAGCACACCATTACAGGCGCAACACACACACACACCTAGGCGAGGCAACAACGTAATGAGAGCAAGCGCTCGGTCGACGTCGACGTCGACGGCGGCAGAGACGTTGAGCGGGACGTGCGGCGCATGCTAAAATAAAAGGCGTGCGAAACAATTTTTGTTTTGTTTTTTTCTTTTCTTTTGTTGTGCACAGGCATAAATTATGCTGCTAGCAGCGCAGTCACAGTCACAGTCGACGTCGCTGTCGCTGCCTGCCAAATAGTTGAGGCTTCAGGGTGAGCGTATATATCTTCCTCTTCTTTTTCATCAACAACAACTTCTCTGTCAAGTTTGTCATTCAACATTTAATTCGCTGTACATTTTAATTGTTTAAACTTTAAAGCATATTTTTTTAATGTATAGGCGTGCAGGAATTTTTGTTTTCAATTTTATTAAAAGGGGTATTCCCAAAACAGATGAAGATTGAATTTGATTTCGACAGATGAAATGTAGCTTAGGCATTATAAATAATTAATAACATAATTATACTACAGCTTTACTTTTTTTACTAGCCGTTTCATTTTTAGTACCGGAACTGAAACCGTCACCGAATGAAAAGTCAAGAACTGAATACCGAAACGTTTGTACCGGTACGGTTGTGGTAAAGTTGCTAGGTCAAAGAGTTGTCCAACTTCCAACTGTCATACCTTTATGAAAACTGAATACATTTTCAATAGGAATGTCATTTTGATCATGATTTGGACTTTAAATTCATTCTGTATTCAAATTTAATTCATTTAGAAAATTTAATTATTTTCAACCAAGATTCGATTTCGATGGTAAGGGTTCCCCCTTTGAAATTTTGAAAATTCAAAATTTTAAATCTCAAGTTTTTACTTTAAATCAACTTCTTGTATCGTTATTAAATTGTTACCCAACTGATCCAACATTTGGGGAAAACACAGAAAAAACCGAATCAGATCAATTAAAATTTAGTGTAAGTTTCTACGGGCAAAAAAACTTAATATTTTTGATAGTAAAATCAAATTTAAATCTGCTAATGGAATGCCCTAAATCTGTTTCGGGAATGCCCCAACTGTTGTTGTTGGCTAAGGTCAAGTGTGTGGCGTGTTTTGCCCCCCTCTTCCCACTGTCTGTCAATTGTCGCAACCGCAAGTTAAATAATAAATAAAGAAAATAAACACAAACATATAAACCGATACAAATGTGTATCGATATCGCATCTCTGCGGTAGCAATCGTTTAACGTTTACCGTTTTTAGCGTTTAACGTGTGTTTCTGCTCATTTGATTATCAGTTTTCATTATTTTTTAACTTGTGCTGCTGCAACACAACACCAAGAGTATCAGATAAACCACCCACCTCACTCCACCGCACCGCACCGCACTCAATTTCTCTCTCTCTCTCTGTCTTAACACCCTACTCTTCACTCATTTAGTCGCCTTGCTTCCTCCAGCTCCCATTTCCATTTAATTGCTGTGGCAAATCAGCTGCTCGATATCCAGTGGTCGCCATTTTTTTGTTTGCCTCTCTCCTGCTGCTGTTCCTGGTACTCACAGCCAAACATGCTTACATATGTATATATTTACATACATTTGGTCAAGAAAGTGTTTTGACAAAATTAAAATTCACACACTTGTTTATTATAATTATTTGAAAACAGCTATAAATATATAAGCCAAGGAGACTTAAGTGATTATTGAGAAGTGTCAAGCTTACAAATACTACAAATTCAGTTAGGTATACGTGTATGTGAAGTTAGTTTTTAAAAAGTAGAATTTCTTAACTAGTAGAACTGAGCTGTGAAAAAATTTCTAGTTGATTATTTTTACGTTTAAATTTTTTAAAACCACTACAAAAAATACTTTAATAATATCTGAAAGCAAAAAAAATTTTTTTTTTATTAGAACTATGGTTTTTTGGTGAAAACATCGTAGAATTGAACGTAGATTACGAATTTGGGTTGCCAATTTTTTCGAAAATATTCGCAGATTTAAAAAGATTTTAAATATTTTTTGCAAAATAAAATGTGCAAAATAAATTGTATACCGTCAAGACACTTTCGTGATTAACTGTATGTATTTATTGTGTGTAGCTATTTACGACACCTGTTATATGAACAGTTTTGTACCCGTGCCCGCTTTCCTATTTCCACCTATTTGGTGTGGTGATTAATTGCACAATGGACTTTAAAAAGTATTTTTTTTCTTTTGTTTTTTTTTTTGCGAGCCATTGGCGAGTTTTACGGCCGCTTCTTGAGGCTCATTTCAGATAAGACATTTTGTATTATAATTGTTGTTATTGGTATTTTATGAGTGCCTGTGACTGAGGCAATTAAAATTCCAAACAAATGCCCCGATCACAATTTCTCGCTCTCTCTCTTTCATTCTGATCGCTCCGTTTAGTTTGAACTTACCTTATGCACTGCCGACGAAGGTCGCTGCAGTTGTCGGCATTATGCTGCTTGCCAGAAGAGGGCGCTTTAAGCGCGTAATCCAAAAAATGAGTCGCTTACAAATCTCTTTAGTTTGAGAGAAGAAGAGAGAGAGAGTACTGCAAACTTTCTTTTGTTATTTTCTTTTTGCACTGACAATCGATTACACGCAAATAACAGTAAATTGTATTGTTTCTATTTTTATTTTTCTTTTATTTTGTATTTTTTGAATTGTCGTCGGCAGTGGCCAGCAAGCTATTGCTGACCTCTTCTTCTTTGTCAAACACTAACAACGCGCCGCGACTGCGCAGTCGACGGCGGGCCACATTCCAGCGGACGACGGTTCTCTCACTGGCCGATTGTGTGGGCGCTGCGCGACGCGTGAGTGAGAGAGAGAGAGAACGCGACACAAATACGATTTAATCAAAATTGTTGTTGTTGTTGCTGCTGCACTGGCACACACACACACACGCACACAGGCACAGCCAAACACAGCGATAGCGCAAACATGCAAGAGAGAGAGAGCAAGCGAGAGCTGCCGTTTATGCTGTTGTTTTTTTTGTATTTGTATTTGTGCGCTGTGCTCTCTTTGGCAACTGCTTTTTGTTGTTGCGCGAAAGAATGCCGTTTGCTTGGTTGTAGTTGTTGTCGTTGTAGCTGATGTTGTTGCTGGCGATGTTGTAGTTGTATTTGTTGTAGTTGCTCTTGCTGTTGCTGGGTCGCAACTTTCTGTGGCGCTATTTGTTTTGACCAGCAGCAACTTGTTGAAGTTGCAGAATTATTTCTTTAATTTTTGTATTATTATTTTTATATTCAAATAAAATACACAGACACACACACAGAAAAAACACAATGGGAAATGGGCAACAAAAAAAACGATGTGCTTTTCTTGTAATTCAACGCCACACTTTGAATCTGAATTCGAATTCGAATGCGATTCCAAAATCCAAATCGAAACGAACGAAACGAAACGAGACCGAAGACAAAACGCGCACACTGCGGACTGCGAACTGCGACTGCGACAATCTCCAGAGCTCCAATGGGGCCGCAGTCGCTGTCGTCGTCGTTTCTGTTGCGATCGCGTATGTGTACGACTGCGAGCGAATTCAGTGTTTGTGTTTGTATGCGACCGCGCGTTTGAGTTGTGCGTGTGTGTGTGTGTCTGTGTGTGAACACGACGCGCAACCTGCTGTCAGTTCAACTGCTTCGTCCAGCTACGAAAATCAAACTGAAGTCCGAGCCGAGAGAGTTTCTGTATGAGAGCAAATTGTATCTCTTAGTGCTGTGCAGTGTTGCCAACTCTGGAAAGCTATACAAACATTTAAAAGTAGCTAGAAAATACTGGAATATCTGCAAGAAAGTAAGATATCAAACTATTTATAACTCTTAGGTTGATTTTTTTAGTCTGCATTCATTGTAAATAGGGCTGTATTTCATACATATACACAGTTAGTCAAGAAAGTGTTTGGAGTTATAAACAAAGTTAAATTAATTGAAATTTTGTTTGTCTTTTTTAAACTTTTATTAATATGTTTAATTTTGTTTTTATGATAATATTTTGAATGTTTTAAAAAATCAAAAATAAAACCGCTAGTAATCTAGTTATAATAATTTGGAAAACTTTCAGTAGTAATTGTTACTTTCAAAATAGCTGGAATTTTCGCATTATCATTTTACCGCGATTGACCATCGGAAAACTACAGATCTGGCGGAAAAATAGCTCGGCTTCCAACACAGCTGCTGTGCATGTGTCCGTTTGTGTGTGTGTGTGAGTATCTCCCACTGAGATTTAAGATTGGAATGCGCCGTGTTCATGATAGCACTCTTGTTTTGTATGTGCATGTGTGTGTGTGTTGAAGAGAGATCGAGAGAGGGAGAGCGGTCGATCGTTTTGTATCTTGTAGTTGTTGTTGTAGTTAAAGCAGCGGCGTCGGCTCAGTGGCCAGGTTGAAATTGCTGGCAAAGAATTTGGCTGTGACGGCGACGCCGACTGCGACGCTGGTATGCTGGTTGGGCTTATAAGCAGAATAGAATACAGAACACAATAGAACAGCACAATTCTCTCTCTACACACAGATACACACACACACACACACACACAAACAAGCACCTTTCGTTCCCCTTATAATGTTTTTATTTATTTCTTTTCAACTAAAACATTTGCAAATCTTAATCTCAGCTCAAGATGCTTAACGTAAAACGAAAACGCAAACCAAAGAAAATAAACACCAAAAACAACAGCAACTACAACAATAACATTACGGGAAAGGTAAATACTGAACAAAATAAATAAAAACTTCAAAGGAGAATCCCAGTAGCTAACTGAAATGTCAGTGTGTAAGTGAAATTCCAATGTTTTATCTTGGCAGCAGCAGCAACAACAACAACAGCAACAAGAAAAACAACAATAGCAACAACAACAACAATTATTTGGAGCCCAGCACGAAACCAACGAATAAGAACATTTCCAAGTGTACGATTTACAACGATCTTCAGATACCCTTTGAAAAGGGATAATCGCACATAAAATGTCGAAAATTACAAAAAATTCAATGAAATCTATTTTAATTTTTTTGATTTGCTCATTTTAAATATTGTGGTACATATATTCAATATATATTTTGTAGTATAAAAATTTTTGAATCATAATAATTTAATGACATTTTAATAAAAAAAATTTAATAAATTATTACAATTTTTTTATATATTTTTTGTATGTTATTTTTAAATATTGTGGCATGTGCTTTCAAGTTTTGTTATTTAAAATAAAATAAGAAAACACCAGATTTATTTTTCATAGATTATAAAAATACCATTTAACGTAAAAAATATTTAATAATTTTTTAAATTAGACTAAAGTTTAGAGCTGAAATTAATTCAATGTTATAGCCAATTGATTATCCTGTGGGGTAATTCCATTCTTAAAGTATATCTGAGATATTTCCATCTGGATCATTTTTTATTAAGGTTTGATATTTTTTAACTCATTTAATGATCATAAAACGTTAAGGTAATATTTGTGTAATTTTCCAGTTTTTGATCTTCGCACATATTGTTCGTTGTAGCTGATAAGCTCTCTTTACAAAGCAGCGCAACGTGCGCAAAGCAAAGGAGAAAAGCGCGACGCAAGGCCGCGGCAGAGACACCAGGCAGAATCAGAGGCTGAGACGCAGACGCTGATGGAGACGCAGACGGAGACGGAGACTGCGACTGTAGCAGCGATGAACGTGCAAAAGAAATACCAACACACATTCACACAAACACACATGCATACATAGAGCGGGCAAGCCATGGTTACTTTACTCCACGGTGGAGAGAGAGAGAGAGAGCGAGGAGATGTAGCTTCGCTGCCCGCTGGCCATTTGTAAGAGCTGACTGCGTCGCAGCCGTTCTCTGCTGCTACGATATCGTCACTTGGGCGCATTCCTCAGCATAATGTGAGCTTGATTTGCTGGATTCTTTTTGCTCTTGTGCTCCCGCTCCCTCTCTTCACGTCCCACCACTTGCACTCGCACTCCCGCTGTATTCCAGCCCCTCTGTCTCGCTCTCACTCGCTGGCACGCACACTCGAAATTATTTTGTTGCCGTTTTTTTTTTGTCCTCCTCCCAGATTTTTTGTAAGTTTTCTCAAATATGCGGCACACACACACACACACACAAAGAAGTAGAGGCACCCAGACACAAAGCTGGAGCCATGTTCTTGACGGGTCGGGGGTCGCCATGGCCATAACTTGTTGGCCGCGGCAAAGGGATGGGGTGGGAAGAACATGGTAACGATGCACAGTGGTACTTTTTGGAAATTTAGCTTCTATTTATTTAAATTTTTTTAAAGACGGCCATAATTTGATTTTTTTTTTTTAGTTAACTAATCTCTGGTATTTTTATAGGGAATTTGAAATATTTAGTTAACATAATATTTTATCAACTTTAAGCTAATAAAGTTAACATATGCTTTGACACGTGTAAGTATGTTATTAATCAGTTAAGAAAAAATTCTACAAAATATGCTTTTGAGAGCAGTTTTTAATCAGCAGCTCAATACAAAAATATACACTTTTTCAAATACTGTTGTTTTTTCATCAAAAAAAATATTTAAGTAAAGTTACATATGTAGTTCAGGATTTAGGTAGTAAATTACTTTAACAATTTGATACGATTTTATCTCAACTGCTTAAAGAGTCAATTGCAATTTCTGTTGAAATTTTTCACTAGAGTTTGAAAGTGCCTAAAATTGCAAGCTTTAAGTTAATTGCTATATGTAAGTAATTATTTATTTCCTTATCAGTATAATTTTATTTGAAATTTTTTTTACTATTAAAATTTTTTCTAGAAATTTTTGTTAACATTACTTGAATTACATTATGTAAATTATCAGAGAAATTTATATTAAAGTTTTTTTTTTTTAATTTTTTTTAGACTTAAAATTTAAAAAATTTCCAATCAGAAATGTTTATTTTGTAACGAATCTTGGTTAAAAATTTTGTATTAATTTATATGAAAAATTACACAATAAAATAAAAGCAAAACAAAATTATTTTTGAAAGAATTTGATTTTTTTTTCTTCCACAAAGAAATTTTCCAAATAGTATTTAGAATACTTTTCGATAAAGTTAGTAAATGACGAAACGAACCACTGTGCGATGGTAAGCTGGCGCGCGCTCTTCGATTTCTTCAAGTGTATTTGCTATGCGCATTGCTGTTGTTGCTGTTCTGAAGTTCTAAGACCGGTTGTTGTTGTTGTTGGTCAACAGAATGCTTGTGTATGTGTGTGGAAGCTGGAAGCCTGTGCCTGTCGAGGCCGAGTCTTCAAAACAAAAATATTTTATGCAATTCCTTGAAAGCGATTTTTCGATGTCGCTGTTGGTTTTTTTTTTTCGTTATTTTTCTTATATTTTTGGTTGCTTTGTGGTTTTTGTTTGTGAATCTTGGCCGAATTGGCGCGCAATTTGACAGGGCCAGCACAGCTCTTGGCCATTTCCAGAGATCGTTACTCCAGCTGCCCTTTCAGTCGGTCTGTCGTCTGGAATTCTATTCGAAATTCCAATCTGGATGCGGATGTTGCTGGGCCAGCAAAGAAAACTGACTACTTTTGTTAATTCATAAGTATTCAGTCATTTTTTAGCATAAGAAAATTACTCTAGAATAAAAGTTTTTTTTTTTAATTTGCAAGTTTAAGATCAAAAAGAGTATCGGTTTCTGTTAGAGTTTCGGTTATATCTGTAAAAATATTAAAAACGAAACACATTTATTTAATAATATCAAGTTATCAAACCGAAGCCAATATAGGTTCTGATACGTTCCGAAACAACTATTTCGGTAAAAGGTTCTATTTCAGTTTTCTTCTTTCGGTTTCGGTATCAGTACCAAAACGTAACGGTACTACAAATCAATTTTGAAAGGGGTATTAATATTCCGCTTGAAAATCCGTTTTTTTTTTGATGAAGCTATGAGAAGTCAAAGTTTTTTTTAATGTAAAGGGGTATGGAAAGTTCGATGATAGAAGGCTTCGGGTCGAAAAAAATCAAATTTTCTAGATGATAAAAATTTGAATACAGAATGAATTAAGAGGCCAAAACATGGTCAAAATGACTTTCCGCTTGAAAATCGGGTCAGTTTTGTTCAAATTACGTCAGTTGGAAGTTGGTCAACTCTTTGACCTTGCAACTTTACCACAAACGTACTAGTACGAGCGTTTCAGATCTTTTAAGAGAATTAATTTCGGTTACGATTTTAGTTCTGGTACTAAAAATAAAACGGTTATATTTGGTTAACGGTTCCGATACCGGTTACGGTGCGATTCCCTGAATAATATCAATATTAAAACAAAAAAGTAAAATTACTTTGAATACTGATGATTACGCCTTAACAAAATAATTGAATTTAATGCTGGATTCAATTGGTTGCTTATCGGCTATTTCTGTTTGAATAGTTTCGGCTCTTTGGTTTAGGGTTTAATAGAAAGTTTTGTTTCTGTTAGAGATTTATTAACGGTTCGTAAGTTCAGTCGGTTAATATCGGTTAAAGGTTACTGCTTCGATTAGAATTTAAAAAAATTTCCCATTGAAAAATCCCCGACTAAAATTGGAAAATAACAATTTAAGCTTATAAAAAAAAATTTTCTTTTGAACGTGCATCGTCTATGTACTATATTTAGAAAATACTGTCTTCCAACATCTATTAAAAAACCGTAATTAATACGTTAACAAATAATAATAAAATTATAAATTGGGATTCAAAAGATTGGAAGGTAAAACAATAATAAAATAGGGGCACCGCCGAGCTCGTCGAGCATACTCGACTGTCGAAGACTTCGTACTTACTGTGGTAAAGCAAAGACTAGTGAACATTCAATAAAAACCTAGATTAAACACTCAGTAAATTTCGAAACAGGAACCAATGTTCGGCATTGTATACATATGTATATGATTATTTGATTTGACCCCACTTGAACCGAGATTTTAGACATCTTCCGAATTCCGAGTCTTCGCAGATTATTTAATTCAAAGCTCGCGATCCGAATTTTGAGTTCGAATGAGTATGTATGAAATAAAGAGCGGGAGATAATGATATATACAATGAGACAAAAAGAGAGCTATACAGAGAAGTACAATTGTTTTTATTAAAATCCTAAAGAAATATACATATTATAATGGAGATAGAGAGATTCCTCCCTTTCCATACTTAAAATTAACCTAGTGAAACTGCTTTTAATAAATAACAGACTTAGAATTTACTTTTTGGGCCGAATCATCATAACGGCGTTCTTAAGAGAGTATTTGAAACCCCGAAAATAGTCCCAAGTGATGCCTTTGTCATTTCCAGTGTCATTATATTTTCCAGTCAATTGGCTGTAAGAACTCCACTTAATTAACGAAGCTTTTAAAAACAAAGAACTTTCCTTCATACCTGCTTTGACAATAATTGTACCACCAGGCACCACTGCCGCCTTTGGCGCAGTTCCCATTTAACCGATCATTATCCCGATCAAATGTTGTAAACTTCATGCCACGATGATATGAGAGTGAATCACCTGCAGTTCCAGTGGCGTTGGCCAGAGTGTGTAATACATATTCTTGGTCCTCGTCACCGATTGCGAATTCCTCGTACTTCTCAAATCGTTTTTCTCCCTCAAAGTCCTCCAGAAGAACAAGTAGCTCCTGTTTTCTGTCCGCCGTCATTGCATGAATCTTGTCCAGACCCATGAAGAATTCACCATCCAAATCACCGAATCCCTCTTTGTAATCAGCCCAGTTGCGGTAAAAGTTCTCGCTTCCATCCATCCTTCTCAGGATAACTGTCCATCCACCTCCTTGAGTTTCCGCATCGCATACTACTAGAAAGTTTTGAATTACAAAGTTGGGAATGGCTATATCGTAGATCCCACTCGACTTGGCCTCGGCACAATTGCGTCTACCTAATACTTTAACAGTTCCATCTAATTCGTGCCACAGATTCTTCAGCACTGCCCTTAGCAATTGAATTTCAGATTCTTTATCTAGTCCATCAGTTAAATTTCTCTGAAATTCCTGATTGGGTCGTTGAATATCGATTGTAACAACTAAATCGGGCACATTGAATTGAAATTCTGGGATTCCATGAGATAACGAATTTAATGAATTTAATACACAGATTAAACAAATAATTTTGCGCAACATTTTGCAACTTAATATTGCTAAGTGCTTAATAAGACTAAGTCAAAAATTCACTTTTATTTTCAAAAAATTAAACCTAAATAAAACCTGACATCACAAGCGATCTATATACTTTTCATATATATAAATTCACACCAGCATGAATATATTATATATGTATGTACATATACGACTTTTTGACTTGACTTTAGTTTTTTTGGACATTCCGATTCTTCGCAAATCATAAGACAGTAAATTATCAGTTTTACTTTTAGTTCGTAAACAAACAATTTAGTTCGTAAACAAACAATCTTATTGGTCAATCCACAGCAAGGAAGCTTCGAGTGTACTCGACTGTTTGATACCCTAGCTATCTCTAAAAACAAACAGCTTCTGTACCAAAACTTGATTTTTAACCGAGCTTACCCATGTATTTTACATGATATAGAAATGTGTATGGTATCCGGGAGCCTACTTTCGAAATTGAAAGTCTTTAAGCTTTCAAACTAAATTTTATTATAGATTTTATTATTTTTTAAATCAAAGAAAACCCAGTTACAAATATAAGGCCTATTATGAGTAGATCAGAACGAACTACCAGAGCGTCTAAACTTCATATAAAAAAAGGTGCCGTTAAAAGAAGAAGAATTTGGTAACTATTCAATAGAAAACTTTTCTCTGACGGAAATTGCTAGTCTACTCGAAACAGGCCTATAAAATAAGAACTTACTGAAACCGATATTCGTTTCAGTTTAATACTCTTTTATTAAATTAAGGAAAAGCAATACAACCACAAAATTTTTATTTTTCAATTGTTATTTTTATTTTTTTGCTATTTTTTTTTTTAAATTTTATTTGAGCTGACAAAATTCTGGCAAAACTTAATAAGGACAAATTGGAAGGAAGTGCACAAAGTATTCATTGAATTGGAATTTGGAATGTGGACTATGTGTGTGTGTGTGTGTGTGTGTGTGCGTGCAATGTCCAGAGAGTCAGTGTCTAATCTGCCTACCCTACTTTCACTCCAATTTCCAGTCATTGGCATCGGCATCTCGCTCAATTCAATTTTTTCGAGCCGAACTTTTCTCTAGTCGCATGCCAGTAGCAACAACAACAACAGCCAAGCAAACGCTGCACAGTGGACTCATTTGTCAAAAGTACGTGACAAAAAAAAATTTATCGCTTTGGTCCGTTTGACATAAATTTTGATGTGGTTGGATCATGAATTGGTTCAAGAAATTTATGAAAAAGGTTTTATATTTTTTAAAGTTGAGGTATTTTTTTTAATAAAATTACTAAAGTTGAAAAAAAAAATCGAGCAAAGGTTTGGTGTAATACTTATTTTTTAATGTTAAATGACTTATTTTTATAAAAAAAAAATCACTACAAAACAAATTTTTTCCTAAAAATATTTTTTTGTGTTTTATGAAATGTATTATAAATTTATTTATTTAATTTGACAAAATGTACACAATTTTGCTTGTACAAAATAAAACTCTTTACAAGTTTTTGTGGACATTTATTTAAATTGTATGGTTTGTATTTTTTATGGATTTTAATTTAAACTCTTATTTTATTCTTGTCTATGGCTTTGAAAATTTTGAAAAATAAAAAACTTTCTTGACTAGCTGTAGACTTCAAATTTCAGACCGATATTTTAACTAAGTAGTTAAATAGTTATAGATTTTTGCCACCTACTTTTCAGAAATGCTCCATAGTGCGCTGTTCCAATGAAGCTGCAAACTGGCGCCGTTGTTGTAGTTGTTGTAGCTGCAAGTGGGTGGAAAGGGGAGCTTGCAATGAAATTTCGACTGAATTCGCTGTTCGTTGTTGTTGTTGTGTTTGTTGCTACTGCTGTGTGTTGAGGGATTTGCCTTTTTTGGCATTGGAATGCAGCGTGTCTGTTGTTTTTGTTGTTGGTATTGCTGCTGCTGTTAAGCCCCTAACAACAACAACAACGCAACAGAAAAGTTGCCTCTGAAATGTGTTCTAAATAAATTCCAATGAAATTAAAGAATCAAAGTTGCGCTTAGAGATGATCGCGTGATCGATACCAAAAATTCGCTATTGGACAAGTTTTATTTAATACGTTTTCTAAGAGCTGGGAATTTGAAAAAAAAAATTTATATATATATATAATTTTGTCACATCAATTAAATATTTCAGTTAAGTTTTAGTAATAACATTTTTAAAAAGCAAAAAAAAAAAACTCATAAAATAGAAAAGGAATACAACAAAATACAAAATTTAATGAGATCCAGCTGAGAAACCAGCTTATACTTTGTGTATTCTAAAACTGATGAGACTAAAACCAATGCGATTTACACAGAAAATAATAAAAAAAAAAACGCTTTAATCAATTAAAAATTGATTTGAATTCCAGCACTAATTGATACATATTTTTTAATAAATGCATACGGAACCTTTCTTTCTGTTATTTGGTTGCTTTATCTTTTTTTTTTATTTGTAAGTATTTGGACATAAATTAATCAAACAAACGAAAACTGAACTTAAAGTAATGCCGATAATTTCGAGTCGCCTGAACCCGAATAATCGAGATTTGTACTATTCCAAAGATCTCGAGTCAAGTCGGGTCAAGTGAGATAATCATAAATACAATGTATTCATGCTAATGTGTTTATGTTTATTTATATAAAATTCATGAAAAGTATGTAAATCGCCTGTTATGTCAAGTTTAACTTTAGTTTTCATTTCATCTCAACAATGTATTTTCGACTCAGTCATTTTAAGTACTCAGTAAAATTGAATTGCAAAATGTTGCAGAAAATAAATTATATTATGCTTGTAATAAATTCAATTACTTAGATCTCTGAGGCAATTTACATATCCAAATATAATGAGAAGAATGTAGTTCATGCAATAAATTCTAAGTTATCTGAGTTGAGGTAATGTTCTTAAAATTACTTAAAGTTTTCTTAAACTAATCAATTTATTAGAGCTGGACAGGGAAAAATGAGAAATGATCTTGCCAAGGACTCTGACATAAAAACTGGGTTCGTGTCACGCGCTCATCTCTATGTGGGATGGGGGCGCCGATGAACGAGTAACTCACTCGCCGATACAAATTCTGCGCAGCGCAGTGCGATTGCAATCTTTAGTATCGTCATCAGTGGCAAAAGCAACAACAACAGCAATGAACTTGCGACACGGGACCAGTGTTGCCAACTCTTTAGGTCTATGTCAACATTTAAAATAGCTAGAAAAGGCTAAAAACTTAGAACAGCTTTTGAGATCGTTTGTACTTGAAAATGGTTTGTTGAAGTACGGAAATCTTGATTTTTTTTCTGAGTGTACTGTAGATTTAGTAAATTGAAAAATATAGCTCGCATACCCGACAGTCACTTTCGACAATTTTCTAAAAAAGGCTCAGTTGGCAACACTATCACAAGAGCGTTGACTGCGACAGCGACGTCGACGTCGACGTTGGCGTCGCGCGTGCGCAGTCTCAACGGATGTCTGGCCAGTGTTGTTGTTGTTGTTGTTGTTGTCAGTTTACCTGTTTGCAGGCTGCAGGCTGCAGCTTTCTTGCACATTTATATTGTTTTTTTTTTCTCTTACTCTCCTTCCAGTTTCAGCATTCAGCTGCAGCTCTCTTCACTCTGTAGCTAGCTGCCTGTCTGTCTCGCTCTCGCAAAACAACAACAAAAATCGAGAAAATCAACCAATTCCCGTACAGTAGCTGCCGCATTTTTTTTATGCTTTTAATGAGCGTTTATATTGCACATGGGGCCACATGGCCAAAACGGCAGCAGAGCCTCGGGTTCGGGATTGGAATCCCAGTGCATTGCATTTGCTCTTAACTCTCTTTGTTGTTGTTTTCTTGTTGTTGCATTTTCAACCTATTACCACTAAATATAAGAAAAACTTCCTATATACATAACTCTTTGATTTATTTAAATCACAAGTCGTAAATAATTTGAATTTGTATTTTATTAATCAAAAATCAATGACAATAAAAAATATTAAGAATATATGTAAGTAATAAATAAATTACCAATAATTTAATTGTTGCATGTGCTTAAGCAATTTAAAGGCACCGTCCCAGTTAATATTAAAATGGATTGAAAATTAGTACACAAAAATATTTATTATTTACTTCGTGACAAATCAAATGAAATACGCCGAAAATAATTAATATTTTTGCATTTCTTTTTTTTTGTTTTGTTTAATTCCTCTAAATTTCTTTTATAAGAACATGCAACAATTATAATAAAAAAATTCTACCAGTTAGACGTACTTTAAAAGATTTTTTATGCCATTATATTTTACCTTTACACATATTTTTATTAAAAGTCATAAATAATAAATAGATGTCAGTTTTTCTCTCAACTATATTGATAAAAACAATTTTTTTATTAAATTGCTTCAAATTATTATTACAGAAAATTCCTATAATTTACCTTATACTGCTTATAATAATTATGTTCCCTGATTCAAATTACGTTTTCTTTTGACCAAAACATGAATTAAAGGTACCCCAAAAACAGAAACACTTGATTAAATAGCTTAATATAATCATTATATGTATATATGAGTCTTATGAACATCATAATCATCAAAAATGTGTGAAAAATATGACTTATGACGCTTTTTAAAGACGTCTAATAAAAACTGTTTAGCTATCATTTTGCCTATTTGATTATTACTTTGGCGCATAGTTATTTTTAGTATAACTTTTAAAGAGACTATAAATCATAAAAGTTTGAATATTTTTAGCTTTGTGCTCAGTTTTCAAGAAAAATTTATACAATTTAAAAGATTCACTTTTTTAATTATATATTTTCTTGAATTTATTAATTCTTAAGCTATTTTGGGAGTTATAAAATATTGTATAACAAAATTATAAACAATCGTTTTTTTAATAAAATTATATTTATATATATATAATGTATTTAAATATTTATTGGAATGCAAAAATTTTAAATATAAACATGAGTTTAATATTTCTATTTTTCAAGAGGAGTTCTACAATTAAAATAACAGTTTTTAAAGTTATCTTTCGTTTTTTTTTTTTGCGAAAACTTAAAATTCTTTTGCGGAAATATAGCAAAATTTTAAGTCTTGAATGTAAATATTTTGTATACATATTTAACTTAATTTTCGACTATTCTATCTCTATGGCTAATAGATCAAACATCGTAGACCTTTATTAAACATATCACATAGTCAGATATAAATAGAAAACGTTTATAATAAAGTCATATAGCTCGTTTTAAGTACAACTGTTCTCCGTAATGTTTGGAAATCTAACAACCTTTATATGGTACCCAGTACCAGGAAAAGTTCCCGTGTTTATGTTCCCATTTCTCACATGTGTCCAACGAAATACTTTCGTGTGGAATTTGTTACGACCATTTGGCATTTTGGCAGATTTATGGCTAGACTAGCGCCAGTTGCAGCTTCCCCTCAAAGTCGCCAAAGTCAGAACTTTCAGCTGACAGCTGCTTTAGCTGATGATAATGATGACGATGATAATGATGGAAATGGGACTCGAGTTACGAGTTTACGAGTCACAAGAATGTGGCGCGAGATTTGGCCCTGTCTACGACATCGTCTACGGGGCGTATGATTAACACAACGTCAAACTATGAATAACAAACCGAACGGTTGTGTGTGTGTGTGTGTGTGTGTGTGTCACTGTCACCGTCACCGTCATCCGAGCTGAGTTGGCTCACTGATAAAGGCCATTGGTTGCGAATGCTGACGCATTTTGGCCAACTGATAAGCTTAACAAATGCAGAGCCAAAGTTGTATACCCTGTCAAAAGGTAGATAAATAAATGGGGTGTCAACGACTTAAGCAGCGTACTTCACTAATTTTTCACTAGCTATGATTAATTGAACTTGAATTAAAATTTTAAAATAAAAGTAGTAAAATAATTCATTATTGCATAAATAATTTCAGTATAATAAAAATTAATATTTATAAGCATTAATAATTAAAAACTTGTTAAGTAATACAAAAAATTCCTAGCTCGGTATATATTTTGAAATTTCACTAGCTTAATTTATTTTATCATTTAATTCTTGTCTTTTAAAAATAAAAGTAATGTACAAGTTAGCTTTGACATTATATATTTTTAATGAAAACTACTTATATTTATCACTGTTAAGTCCAAACATTTTTTGGATCATTTTATTTGGGAACTTATAAATATTTTTTAAATTTATTAAAATTACCACAAAAAAAATGTTAGAAAAGAGAAAAAAAAATTTGAAAGTAATTTTTTAAAAATAATTTTATAATTACCATTTAAGCGTATAAATGGGTATCTGTTAGTTAAGCATACCTCACTATAACCACCTTTACATACTTTAAAGTCGTTAAATTACAAGTTGATTTCATTTAAATTATGATAAGATGCTAAATATAAAATTTTGTAAATAAAGCGTATTTGCTAGTCGAGCAAGATTTAAAAAATTATTAGTTATTTTCTTCTAAAGAGCTTTAATAAAGTTAAAATGACTGTAGATAAGAATAAAGTGCCGGTATATGGAAAATTTAGAACCAAAGGGTATTTGCTAGTCGAGCATGCTAAATTGAGCAACTATCTGAAAGTAAGCTGCTGTAGTAGTACACCAACTGGCTAAAAAAGAAACAGAGAGAGCTACGAGAGGTACAAGATACGAGATACAAAACGACGAGATACAAGATACACCAGATACAAATGTATCTTGTCCAGATATAATGAGCTATAAGTATTGCCCACAATCGCAATCATTTCGTATTCATATCGTTTTGTGTATTATTCGTTCAGAAACAAAACCTGCTAAAAACTACTGAATTGTCTATTCGAAAACCACAAAAATTATTCAAATTTTAATTAACATGCCGCGGCATCCGTGGGAGCCAAATTCAAACGCATTGTAAGCTGACCACAGATACAAATAGATAGATAGATATATATATATACACAGGGAGAAAAAGAAAATCGTCAATTGTTTTGTAGCACACTCTCTCTCTCACTTTCTCAATACAAGATTTCCAAAATGGTTGGTTGAAATTTGTATTTATTAAAAATGAGTTCAAAAATTCTTTAATTAAGATGGCATTATTATTTAAAGCTAAAAATTTCAAAATCCTGAAATCTATAAATTAATAAAATTTTAGATGAAAATTTAAAAAAATCTTGAATGTAGTTTATTTTAATAATTGTTTTGATAATAATATAAAAAAAATTTCTTGACACATTTTTGAGATGAAAATTCAGATTTCTGAAGCAAAAATATAATAATTATTAAGTTCTTTCGTCAGGAAAAAAAAATTATTATTATTAGAAAACATTTTAATTTTTGTATTTTTGGCTTAAAATTTTTTAAGTTTATAATTGAAATATTTAAGAAATGGCATTCAACACTTTTTATCAAACGTTTCCTTAATACAGGTTTATTATAAGATCGAAAATTGTAAAAATCAAATATTTTTGATTTTTGTTTTTTATTTTCTATAAAATTTTTTTTTTTTAATATATTTATTAGATCATAAATTTTTTTAATTTTGTGTATTTTTTAAAAACTGTTTTCATTTTATAAATAAATAGTTTGAGAAGAACATTTTTGACTTGTGCTAATTTTTGGTAAATGTGCTTGATTTTTTCGCTCAGTGTATGCACACCCTCTTCTAGGCTGATAAATATTTGGCATTTGCGTGCCAGCGCGATGAGTTCAACGTTGTCGTCGAGTTGTTGTTGTTGTGTTGTCGTCTTGTCGGTTGTTGTTGTTGTTGTTGCCGCTCATTTAATTTTCAAACATTTATCAACAAATATTTGCCGCTTATCATTTGTTCAAGTCAAACACAACAACCTCAATGACAACAACAACAACAAACTTGCTCCATTCTCCGATTCTCCAATTCTCCAGTAGCAATTTTATTTTTGCTCTCGCTCATCATCAGCAGATTTTACATTGAACATTTGACAAGCCTTGAAGCTTATCTCTTTACCCCCATCCACAATTTACTTCACTCTTTTTTTCCAGTAACGTATCTTTATCTTTATCTTTATATATATATATATATAATATATATATTAGGGCGGGTCAATTTGTATGGGTGAGAAAAACGGGGGTAATCGTACCCCAAAATCGGAAACTACGATGAATTCTAAGAATTTTTCACCAAGAAACTATGGGTCTAAAATGAATTCCTAGATCCCGCTGACAAGCATAAAGATTTTAGTATGGGGTATATTAATAAAATGCGATGTTTTTAAAAAAAAAAAATAAAATACCATATTTATCAATGATTTTGAGCATATTTCTATTTCAGCGGCTTATAACGAATTTTATAAAATTATTTTTTTTTAAAAAAAGCCAAAAAAAAAATGTTTTTTTTCGACAAATGAGCCGAATTAGCCATGCCCGTTTGTCTATATCTCAGAGACTATAAGAACTAGAGCTTTCAAATTTAACAAGTCGACTGCTCTAGTATCGCGATTGAACAGCTTTATCTTATTGCCACGCCCACTCACGCCCCCATAATTTAAAATATTTTTTACAGTAACTACGAAGTTGTAGAAGGAGAAACTTTGCAAATTTCGCTTAATTATAAATAATTTACTGTAAATTTTGTCAACTAACAACAGTGGCGTAGATAGTAAAACGATCAAGTGCACCAATCCCCATTGAAAAGCTATACGTTTTTCGATAATAGCTATCTACGCCACTGAACGCTACCGACTAGCGGTAAACAAAGCTTTTGATAGTTATGAGTTCTGGTCAACATGTTATACATTATGCTCACTTAGTATTTGACCTTTGTAAAAGAAACGTGTGCTTATTCCTAATAATTAAAAATTATGGCATCTTCAGCGATGTCAATTGACTCCAGTAATTCGGATATTGGGGACGTTGCAATGAACTGTGGGTCAAGTTTTTATTAAAATCCGATCACAAATATCATTGGCATAGCAGGCGAATTTTCAGAATTGAATTTGCCAACACATCGAGATGTTTTGAAATATTATTTTTTCTTAAGTGATCGAGAAAAAGAAAAAACTAAGATATAACTATCGTATGCAAGCTTTACGTCGATAATAGCAACTAAAATTACTGAAATATGGGAAAAAATTAATATTCAGCTAATTAATAAAAAAAGCATTGTCGTAAAGCTAAATAAACTTCTCAAAGCATACCAAGGAGTGGTGATTAACATGTCTAGATCCAATGCAGTTTCTGAATTTGAGATGACATTAAAAGACGTGTTTTATGTTGCTAAATGTGGTTGCATTAGAACAATGCCATGCTCCTGTGGATTAATTCCGGATAATATAAAAATGTTCATGATTGACCAACACACCAGCAGAAAAAATACAATTCCTGAATTCGTTCTACATACCGAAGACCAACAATCAAGCCAGTTCGTAGCCAGCTTTGATCCTTCGTATCGACCCGAATCTTCACAAATGAATGTCGAAAATGAGCTCGAATTTGCAATGCCAGCTTCAAGAGATCTGATTTTGAACAAAAGAGGACCTTACACTAAGAGATACGACACAATTAATTTCGCGATTATGTGTGATAGATTCGGCATTTCAGACAGAGTTGCCTCCTGCTTTTACAGCTTTGTTAAAAGATATTGGCTTCAATGATGAAAACGGGGAATTAATTGTTATGGACAAATGCAAAGTGGCTCGAGAAAAAATGAAGAGCAGGGAGCTCGTGCGTCGTATGAAGCAGAATGACTCCGCCTTACTAGCATTTTCGTTCGATGGCAGAAAAAATGATGCTCTGACTCGGGAAGAAATTAATGGAAAATGCCATCCTAAAATACAAAAGGAGTCCCATTTTGTGATTCTTAAGGAACCGCAAAGCAAATTGTTGGGTCACATAAAAGTTGACGCTGAGGACTCCAATAGCAAACAAATGGAATTATGCAAGTTTTTTAAGGAAAAAAATGTAAGCATCACAAGCTTGGTCGGAATGGAGAGTAAAAAAGACTTAAAGTTCTAAGATTGTATGCTCTTATACATATGTTCTTGATTTTTCTTTAAGCGCATTTGTTGTTTGTTTTTACAAAATAAATCACACTGTTATTTTGTTATTATATATTGTGGTATTACTATCATTTCGAGCATAATACAAGCCATTTTAGATTATGGGGGCGTGAGTGGGCGTGGCAATAAGATAAAGCTGTTCAATCGCGATACTAGACTTGTTAAATTTGAAAGCTCTAGTTCTTATAGTCTCTGAGATATAGACAAACGGGCATGGCTAATTCGGCTCATTTGTCGAAAAAAAACATTTTTTTTTTGGCTTTTTTTAAAAAAAAATAATTTTATAAAATCTGTTATAAGCCGCTGAAATAGAAATAGGCTCAAAATCATTGATAAATATGGTATTTTTTTTTTTTTTTAAACATCGCATTTTATTAATATACCCCATACTAAAATCTTTATGCTTGTCAGGGATCTAGGAATTCATTTTAGACCCATAGTTTCTTGGTGAAAATTCTTAGAATTCATCGTAGTTTCCGATTTTGGGGTACGATTTTCGACGAAAATATTTGACCGCCCTAATATATATATATATATATATATATATATATATATATATATATATACAAATCTTTAACTTTAGCTTCGATTCTGATCGAATGTTTTTGCAAAGTCGCAAGCAATTTATCTTACTATAATCTATACCTAAATTTAAAGTTGCATTAATTAATTAATTAACTTATTTGATGTCAACTAAAAAAAGTCGCTTATCAAAATTATTTACATGCAAATTGTAATTTACACGTAAGGAAAAAAAAAATTAAGTATGATATTGCCAGTTAAATAAAATGTATAAAAATTGTATCTGCAATAAATACGAGTTATTATAATATGTTCAAAGTTTAAATGTCTTAAGGTGTTGAAAAAATTTTAATTAATAATGATTGCTAGAAATTTAATCAGAAATACAACCAAAAGATTTACATTCTATGCTTATAAAATAATTATCAAGAATCTTTGATGAGCAAAGAGATAAAAGGAGACAACAGCAAAGCATATTTTTATACTATAGTTATAACGATTTATCAGATGAAATAAAACAAAAAATCATTGCAATGCTTAAAATTTTTTATTATAATAAAATTTATTCCAAATTTTACTTGATTTTCCGTTTTTTTTTTTAAGAGCTAAAGTAATTTCCAATTATATATCGTAAATCCTATCCTTAAATGATAGCTGTCATTGGAACATAGAACATCTGCAAGGAAATTAAATATTTGGCGTGCCGAACAACATCAAATGTCTGAGTACAGGGTATCCTACAGTCGAATACACCCGAAGGGGCGGAGCTTCCTTGATGTGACTATTCTTTTACATTGCTAGATCGAACAACATCGAACATCGAACATTAAACACGATCAGTTTGTTTACAAACTAAAAGTAAGGCTGATAATTTCGGATCGTATGATTGGAAAAGTATCGAGCTTTGGACTATTCCAAAAATCTCGAGTCAAGTCGGGTCAAGTGAGATAATCATATATACAATGTATTCATGCTAATGTGCTTATGTTTATTTATATAAAATTCATGAAAAGTATATAAATCGCCTGTTATGTCAAGTTTAACTTTAGTTTTGATTCTGCTCAACAAGTGAAATATTTGACTCAGTCAGTCATTTTAAGTACTCAGTAAAATTGAATTGCAAAATGTTGCAGAAAATAATTTATATTATCCTTGTAATAAATTCAATTATTTCCATCTCTGAGGCAATTTACATTTCCCAATATAATGAGGCGAATGTAGTTCGTGAAATAAAATCTCAGTTAACTGAGTTGAGGTAAGGTTCTTAAAATTACTTAAAGTTTTCTTAAACTAATCAATTTATTAGAGCTGGACAGGGAAAAATGAGAAATGATCTTGCCAAGGACTCTGACATAAAACTTGTCAGATCGGATTTACAGTTTATAAAAGAGGAGCTGATACGACAGAAAAAAGATATAGATGCTGAGCAATCGAATATTCAGTTAAGAGCAGAGATCGAACAACAGAAGAAATATATACTCGATAGGGATGCAGATTTTCAATTATTTAAAGCGGACTTTCAAACTCTGAAAGCGGAGTTGGAGAAACTGAAGCAAAGTGTACTTGATAAAGAATCAGAAAATCAGCTTCTTAAAACTGAACAGGAGCGTCAGGAAAAATTAATAGACGGACTTCATAAAGAATTGGATAAACACAATTCGTTGTATATCCAACACAGTTGTGTCGAGGCCAAGTCCAGTGGGACCTACGACATAATCCTTCCCAACTTTAGTTGTCAACCTTTTAAAGTTGCCTGCGATGCAGAAACTCGGGGAGGCAGGTGGACGATTATCCTGAGGAGGATCGATGGAAGTGTCAACTTTTATCGGAACTGGACAGAATATAAAAATGGATTTGGAGATCTGGATGGCGAATTCTTCATGGGTTTGGATAAGATACACGCAATGACGGCGAACAGTAGACAAGAGTTGCTTGTTCTTCTGGAGGACTTTGAGGGAGACAAACGATTTGAGAAGTACGAGGAATTCGCAATCGGTGACGAAGACCAAGAATATGTATTACACACTCTGAGCAACGCCACTGGAACTGCAGGTGATTCACTCTCATATCATCGTGGCATGAAGTTTAGCACATTTGATCGGAATAATGATTTGTGGTCAGATGTGAACTGCGCCGAACGCGGCACTGGTGCCTGGTGGTACAAAAATTGTCAAAGCAGGTATGAAGAAAAGTTCTTTGTTTTGTAAAAGCTTCGTTTAATAAGTTGAATTCTTACAGCCAATTGACGGGGAAGTATAAAGACACTGGTGTTGACAAAGGCATCACTTGGGACGATTTTCGGGGTTACATGTACTCCCTCAAGACAGCCGTTATGATGATTCGGCCAAAGAAGTAAACACAAAGTCTTAATCAAGGCTGCAAACCGGTTCTGAGCCGAACCTCGTAGAACCGGTTTGGTTCGGGTTTGTAAGCAGCCCGAACCAGATCATGAACCGAACCCTTGAAATTATTTACTTTGCGAACCAGAAACTAAGCCGTACCACATTTTATAATAAAAAGTTCGGTTCGAAAAAAAAAATTACATAAATTTTATGGTTTTCTAAAATTACGCAATTATTTGAGACTTCGGATTTTAATAAGTCATATTGAAATCTTCAAATAAATTTATTTTATCATCAAAAATTGATTTATTTTTAAAAAAATTGAATTTGTTCAAAATGTAGTGAAAAATGTATAACAATAAAATTATTTTTTTGTATAAAAGTGAACCAAGGTTGGAGGGGTATGCAAACCAAATCAAGAACCGAACCGATGTCTTGCTCTATGGCTCGAGCCACCGAACTGAACCTTTTACAAAATTTAGGAGGCTTGCAGCCTTGGTCTTAACAATGTCAAAATCGGCGCTATCAACATATTGTTATGTATTGTGTAATCTTTCAAGCTGTATTCTAATATGCATATTTGTAAAAATTTAAATAAACACAATTGTCACTGTCTCTACAACTCTCTCTCTCTCGCTCTCTCATTCTCTCATTTTCTCTTTCTGTCTCACTC
This sequence comes from Drosophila innubila, assembly GCF_004354385.1. Taxonomy (NCBI): domain Eukaryota; kingdom Metazoa; phylum Arthropoda; class Insecta; order Diptera; family Drosophilidae; genus Drosophila; species Drosophila innubila. The sequence continues at coordinate 2,924,785 of NW_022995372.1, read as the reverse complement.
CCTCTCTCTCTCTCTCTCTCTCTCCACTTATACTACTTTTTTGTTATACACATATTATGAGAATTTTTATTAGATAACACTCTTCCAGCTCTACAATTTCTATAAGTTGAATTTTAATCAAGTTTATAGCATAGTTTTATTACTAAATATTATTAGACTTTGATTGTCTTAGGGTTAAGGTTTGAATTTGTTTCCCTCGTCTGAGTCAGCTGCCAGGTTATTAATTTGTTGTGGGCTTATTAGCCGTCATGGCAACCGCATTTCCAAGTAGACAGACAGACGATGGGACGGCGGGACGAAGGGACGGACAGGCCGGACAGGCCGGAAGGGAGAGCTGTTGGGTATAGGCAAAGCGATACCTAGTCACGGCCAGGGCCACAACAAATCGGAAAAGCAAAAGGATTGCACAAATTAAACCTCATCAGGCGAAGGTTCTTGAAAATTAATTAAAAATCAGAGTAATAAGAACACCGAAAAAAAATCACGAAAAAAACAGCCGGCGAAAAAGGTAGGTACAAATGATGAGCATAGAAAAATTAGAAAGAAAAAACGCAGACAAAGTAAAACAAATGCACGAAAAGGTAGAGGAAGAGGGCGGGGCAGGGAAGGAAAAAAGACAGCGCAGGAAGCAAAAAAATTCAACGTGGCGGGAGTGGAAGAAGAGGAGGAAAGAGGGAAAAGAAAAGGGAGCAAAGCAATGACGCGCATCCGGTTTTGAAATTCCAGCCGAAAGGGAGAGAGAAAGAGCGGCAGAGAGAGAGAGTGGGGAAAAGGGGTCAAAATGAGAACTTGCTAAAGAATTCAAGCAGTTAAAAATGTCCAAAAACAACAACAACTTCAACAGCTTCTCGAGAAGATTTGAAGCGACCTCGAAGGACGTCTTTGAATCGTTGGGTGTTAATTCATTTATTTAATTTTAACTTTAAACTAATAGCATTCTAGCTAAGATTAAAAAAACTAGTTTTCAACTAACAATCAATTAACAATTAAATTCAAAACAAATAAGTTTATAAAATAAGTTTAACAATTGTAATTGAGATACAAAAAACTTAATATAAGGATGGAGAAAACACACAAAACTTCAATTATTGCAATAAAAATAGAAATTAACAAAAAATATTCAAATTAAAATCAATATTAAAAGTAATTAAATTACAAAGAATATACTTTGTATTGGTATAAGTTAAGTGCAATAAAATAAAGTTCAAAACTTGTATCAAAACTTCAATCAAATCAATTAAAATAAAATTTAATATTAATACTAAAGTTTATTACACGTTAAATCAAGTTAAAGTTAAATTTAAATAAAGTTAATGTGCGATTTTTTTTTATTTAATTGAAGTATTTAAGTTCTTAAATTTTATAAATACTATGCAATTTCGGCAGTACACAAAATGTTTTCGAAATTAGCAGCCCTATAGTTTTTTCTTTAACACTGACAAATACAGTCAACAAAAATTTGTTTACTATTGTTGTATTTTATTATTATTATTTATAGCAGATAAAATTTTAAAATAAAATAGTAAAATGAAATTTTTGGTTAAAAAACATTAAGAACCTATAGATAAAAAGTTAAAAACTTGTAATTGGATTACAATTTTTTGTACGTAAAAATAGAATTCCATATTAATATTAATATTAATATTAAATTTTCAGAATAAAAAATATAATTAATAAAAAGAAAATTTTATATTTTATAAATTTTTCGCATGGCCGAAAGTACACGAATTGTCATCGACATTGGCAACCATTGAGTTATTTCTTAAACGTTGACTTACACAGTTGACAAACAAATTATTTAGTATTCTAAAATAAAAAAAAAGTTCGTAAGATAAAATTTTTAAATTTAAAACCTTAAAGATTAATAAAGCTGAAAACTTGATATTAAGTAGTTCAAAATTTGCTACAGAAATAAGAATTGAATTTAATATTAATATTTCAGAATAAATAATATAATTGAAAGAGAAAAAATTTTAATTTTTAAAATTTTTCGCTTGTCCAATAGTACCCGAAATGTCATCGACGTTGGCAACCCTAGAGCTGCAGTACTTTCGAGCCGTCTCCCTCTATCGCCGACGCAGCTATGAGCCGTGTGTGGAGGTGTGCAACACCCTGTTGCAAGCTGGACACGAGAACAATGTGCAAATGTTTGCCACCAGCGGCAAGGAGGAAATCGATACGGAATCGCAATCACAGCCGGCAGAGCACACTGGCAATTTACAGAGAATCGGGCCAAGACAGCGCAGAAGACGCGACTTGGAGGCAGGAGGCGGTGGTGCAACAATGACGCCATCGATTATGCCCACTTGGCTCATGGAGAGCGTGTGGCAGCTGAAGATGCGCGCCTTGACGCAGCGCGTCTATCTCGATGATCTGGAGGTCGATGATGCAGCCGATGAGGGTGAGTCTTACATCTAAAGAGTCGTAACTCTAAGTCTTAAAAATTAAAATTTTAAATCTCAAGTTTTTACTTTTAATCAACTCCTTTTATCGTATAAAACAACACTTTAAACTTGACTCTGAGAACTTTCATATTCTTGTAAAAAATCATGTCATGTCGGACAAAAATTTTGACTTGTAAAATTGCTTGTTCTTGATTTGACCGACTTTCAACCTTTATAAGTCTGGCAAAACTGAACCGATTTAAAGCAGAATGTCATATTGATCATGGTGTGGCCCCTGAATTTATTCTGCATTCAAATTAAATTCATTTAGAAAATTTAATTATTCTCGACCAATTTCGATTCGATTTTTCGATTTTTATGGAAGAGTCCTTTGAAATTTCGAAAATTCAAAATTTTAAATCTGAAGATTTCACTTTTGATCAACTACTTATATCGTTATTAGTACAAAACAACACTTTAAACTTGATTCTGAAACCTTCCATTTTTTTGTAAAAAACAAACTTTGACTTGTAAAGTGGTTAAATCCAAAGTCTGACCAACTTCAAACATGTCATAACTTGTTCAAAACTGAGCCGATTTTCAAGTGGAATATCATTTTGATCATTATTTGGCATTTTAATTCATTCTGCATTTAAATTTTATTTAATTCTTACAAAAAAAATATTTTTCTTTAGATTCTACTAGATATTGATTTCGATGCTAGGGGTCCCCCCTTTGGAATTTTGAAAATTTTAAATCTCAAGTTTTCACTTTTAATCACTTCCTTATATCATAATTAGTATAAAACAACACTTTAAACTTGATTCTGGAAACTTTAATTTTTCTGTAAAAAATTATGTAAAATTGAAGATAAATTTTGACTTGTAAGTTGCTAGGTCAGAGGCTTGACCAACTTTGAACTGTAATAACTTTGGCAGAACTTAACCGATTTTCAAGCGGATTGTCATTTTAATCATGGCTTGGCCTACAAATTCATTCTGCATTTAAATTTTGATCATTTAAAAAATTTGATTTTTTTCAATCATAGCCATGGCCAGATGGTGGGGTTGATATTTTAAAATTCAAAATTTTTGATCTCAAATTTTTACTTTTAATTAATTCCCTAAAACGTAATTTGTAAAAAACAGCACATTCAACTTGATTCTGAGACCTTTCCTTTTCTTGGAAAAATGCATATCAAATTCGACAACATTTTTGATTTGTCGAAAATCATCGCATTGCTAAAATACTAATTAATCACTGCGGACGGCAGTTCGCGTTAGTGACGAAAGCAGCACGAAGGGTGCAAAAGGCGACTAACATATATATACAGCTAAGTTGGAAAATTTGCTACGACTGTCCGATCAGATCGAGTTATATACCGATCGAAAGGCTTAGTTCTAACTTACAAAATTGCATACTAAAACTTTTTCTAATTCACCTGAGTCATGAGATACGGGGGTGTAAGTGGGAGGGGAAAAATTTGTATGATCGCAGCTGGTAAAGCCGTTGGGGCTTTTTGGTAAAATTATTAATTTTTTAAAAAATTTTATCAAAAATACGCGTCGATTGATACCTCGATGACCCAAATCCGTTAACTGGTTCAAAAGATAAATAAATTTGAAATTTTTAGTGGACTTTTCAAAATGAAATGAAAAGTTAGTTTCTTTGTTTGTCTGTTTGTATCAAAGCGCTAGAAAAGCTAAGATGTAATGATGGGGATTTATTCCTCTTTGAAAATCTAGAAATGTTTGTTTTACGACTTTTTCAATTTCCCGCTAGTTTAGCGGGAAAACGCTAAATCCCGCTAAAATTGAAGCTCCAACAGTTTCCAAACCATAGAAGCTACAGATATGTTCTATATATCATTGGAAAGGTATGTTTGAGGGCTTTTATGCGTACCTTAAAACTTTTTTTCTAAAGTATTCAGGTAACATTTTACAGGTGATATAATGTTTTTAAGCTTACATTTTGGCGATTTTTGACAAAAGGGCTCTAACGATTTCTGTTAAATTAAACGTACAAACGTACGTTAATTGTAAAACGTACAATTTCGCGTTTTTTGGTATATGAAACATAAATTTTGGTCGAGGGGTTTGGAAGATATTACCTGTTAAGTGAATAAATACATTTTTCTATCGGTCGAAAATCACGTTTTAGTACGATTAGCATTTAAATTGGTTTTATATATTCTGACCAAAGTTGGTTCAAATCGGACTACTATATCATATAGCTGTCATAGGACCGATCGGGTCAAAATAAGGTCTTAGTGTGAAAAACTTGTTTGTTTAGTGAAATATTTTAACCAAATTGATAGCATTTGCATTTAAGTCAGTTTTAACTAGTCGGCCGGTGCTACAGTCGAGCATACTCGACTGTCGGAGACCCCGTACTTACTATCCAAAATCTAAAAACTAAATAATATTTAAGATTGCCATAAACTCTTATATATTAAATTTGTCGCCGCTCGAATTTGCTTCCGATATAATTAAAAATTTTATCGGCACCCAGGGAACACCACGTGAAGGCCATTACTATAAGTATATATGCCTTAGAGTCTTATGTTTAACACTATTTAATAACACTAGTCACACTAATTATCTTAAAATGGAACACTTGGTAGCACAACAAAATCAAATTCCAAAATCACTTGTACACAGCGCGCACAAAAGAGTTGAAAACAAGTCAATGTAAAGTCAAATAGACATACATATGTATTAATCATTAGGAAGAGCAGGACATCCATATGTGCAATTCAAAGATCTGTTAAGTGCACACATTCATACATATGTTGGCACGCGCCAAAACAAAAGAAGTTTCTAGCTAAGCATTCATATATATAAACATGCGTTTATGCATATTTGGCTATGTTAAGCATAAGTGAAACCTTAACAGAGAATAAATTAAAGCTGCATGTTAAACATGCTAAATGTTAAATCAAATAGTAAAATAATTGAAAACCAAAAAAAGACAAATTTACTAAAAACATAAATTTACACAGTAACATTCATAAATAACAATTTCAATAAATTGTAAAAATTAAAAAAAAAAAGCTTAAATTCAGCTGGAAAAAAAGTTGTTCCCGCCGGGAATCGAACCCGCGACAAAATTGCAAAAATTTTCAAAACACAAAGGCTCAAAGTGTTGAGCCACTCTCGCACTTATGTCTTTATCCTCCTAAATGGCCATATTGCTTGTTTTAGTGCTCAATTAAAAAGTAAAAGAAATAATTTATATTTTAACATTTAATGTTAATATTACATTTTAAATAAGCACTGAGTTTGTTTTAATATAAAATGAAATTGAATTCGAACATAAATAAATTAAAAATCTTTCACCCACGGCAGGACTCGAACCCACGAGCACTGTCCGACTCCGCGACTCAGTACACTGCGCCACCGAAGCTCACGTCTGAATGGACGCCAATTTGTTATATAATATGTTAATATAAATTTTTGTTTTATCAAGATATTCAAGTTTTAATTACTGCCAACGCGCCATCAACGAATTTAACAGCAAAATTTATTATTTGAATATCTTCGCTATTTACTGTGCGATCAGAATGAAATTTTCAGCAAAAATTTAGGACAATTATATCTTCATCTGGGCAAAATCTGGAATTTCTGGCTTTCAAAATGCTCTTATAATTTGGATATGAAATTTTCAATGTCGATTTGCAGGCGGTTAAGGGGGCGTGACTGATTTTTGAAACAAACTTGATCTGCCTGCAGTATAAAGGAACCTACATACCAAGTTTGGTGTCTCTAGCTCTTATAGTCTCCGAGATCTAGGTTTTCATACAGACAGACAGACAGACGGACAGACAGACAGACAGACAGACAGACGGACATTGCTATATCGACTCGACTATTGATGCTGATCAAGAATATATATACTTTATAGGGTCTGCCACGCCTCCTTCTACCTGTTACGCACATATTCGGTAAAAAACCCAATAGACCCTGTACTTTTTAAGTACGGGGTCTAAAAATCCTGACCGAAGTTAGTTCTTATCGGACCACTATATCATATAGCCAATCGGTCCAATATTAAGTCTTGGTATGAAAAACTTTTTTGTTTTACGAGATATCGTAACCAAATTAATAGAATATGCATTAAAATTAGACTTATATATTCTGACCAAAGTTGGTTCTAATCGAACCACTATATCATATAGCTGTCATAGCACCGATCGGGCGAAATCCAAGTCTTAGTATGAACAACTTTATTTTTTCATAGTAAGTACGTGGTCTCCGACAGTAGAGTATGGTCGGCTGTAGCAACGCGAGCAAAGCGAGCAAGGGGCGGAGCCCCCTAGTTTTTCTTTATAATTAAAGAACAATTTTTTTTTAAATATGAAATACGTTGAACAACTAAATTTATATATTTTACTATTTGCCTGCATTAATGATAGAGTTACAATGTCAAAAGCAAAAGCAATTGCAAAAATTTCTGATATCCCACAAAAAAAACCTCTACCTCTAAAAAAAAAAAGCGAAAATAGGCATTCGGCACTGCGCAAAACGTAATTTTTATGTACAAAGAAGCTCACCCTTTTTGCTCACAGTGCACAATGCCTATTTTCGCTTTTTTTTTTATTAATTTATATTTTTATTTATAATTTTTAGATTAAACTGAATTTTGTTCGTCACAAAATTGGATATCAGAAATTTTGGGGCTAGAAATTGCTTTCGTCACTAGACTTTTACCTCGTGTAGAGGTTTTTTTGTGGTATTTATATATATACAAATCTTCAACTTAAGCTTCGATTCTGTGTCGATTGTTATTTTTATAGTATAGTTAAAACGATTTATCAGATGAAATAAAACAACAAATTCAATTTTATTATAATAAAATTTATTCCAAATTTTAGTTGATTTTCCGATTTTTTTTTTAAAAGCTAAAGTAATTTCCAATTATATATCGTAAATCCTATCCTTAAATGATAGCTGTCATTGGAACATAGAACATCTGCAAGGAAATTAAATATTTGGCGTGCCGAACAACATCAAATGTCTGAGTACAGGGTATCCTACAGTCGAATACACCCGAAGGGGCGGAGCTTCCTTGATGTGACTATACTTTTACATTGCTAGATCGAACAACATCGAACATCGAACATTAAACACGATCAGTTTGTTTACAAACTAAAAGTAAGGCTGATAATTTCGGATCGTATGATTGGAAAAGTATCGAACTTTGGACTATTCCAAAAATCTCGAGTCAAGTCGGGTCAAGTGAGATAATCATATATACAATGTATTCATGCTAATGTGCTTATGTTTATTTATATAAAATTCATGAAAAGTATATAAATCGCCTGTTATGTCAAGTTTAACTTTAGTTTTGATTCTGCTCAACAAGTGAAATATTTGACTCAGTCAGTCATTTTAAGTACTCAGTAAAATTGAATTGCAAAATGTTGCAGAAAATAATTTATATTATCCTTGTAATAAATTCAATTATTTCCATCTCTGAGGCAATTTACATTTCCCAATATAATGAGGCGAATGTAGTTCGTGAAATAAAATCTCAGTTAACTGAGTTGAGGTAAGGTTCTTAAAATTACTTAAAGTTTTCTTAAACTAATCAATTTATTAGAATTGGACAGGGAAAAATGAGAAATGATCTTGCCAAGGACTCTGACATAAAACTTGTCAGATCGGATTTACAGTTTATAAAAGAGGAGCTGATACGACAGAAAAAAGATATAGATGCTGAGCAATCGAATATTCAATTAAGAGCAGAGATCGAACAACAGAAGAAATATATACTCGATAGGGATGCAGATTTTCAATTATTTAAAGCCGACTTTCTAACTCTGAAAGCGGAGTTGGAGAAACTGAAGCAAAGTGTACTTGATAAAGAATCAGAAAATCAGCTTCTTAAAACTGAACAGGAGCGTCAGGAAAAATTAATAGACGGACTTCATAAAGAATTGGATAAACACAATTCGTTGTATATCCAACACAGTTGTGTCGAGGCCAAGTCCAGTGGGACCTACGACATAATCCTTCCCAACTTTAGTTGTCAACCTTTTAAAGTTGCCTGCGATGCAGAAACTCGGGGAGGCAGGTGGACGATTATCCTGAGGAGGATCGATGGAAGTGTCAACTTTTATCGGAACTGGACAGAATATAAAAATGGATTTGGAGATCTGGATGGCGAATTCTTCATGGGTTTGGATAAGATACACGCAATGACGGCGAACAGTAGACAAGAGTTGCTTGTTCTTCTGGAGGACTTTGAGGGAGACAAACAATTTGAGAAGTACGAGGAATTCGCAATCGGTGACGAGGACCAAGAATATGTATTACACACTCTGAGCAACGCCACTGGAACTGCAGGTGATTCACTCTCACGTCATCGTGGCATGAAGTTTACAACATTTGATCGGGATAATGATTTGTGGTCAGATGGGAACTGCGCCAAAGGCGGCTCTGGTGCCTGGTGGTACAATCATTGTCAAACCAGGTAAGAAAGAATGTTCTTTGTTTCTAGAGCTTCGTTTATTAAGTTGAATTCTTACAGCCAATTGACGGGGAAATATAAAGACACTGGTGTTGACAAAGGCATCACTTGGGACGATTTTCGGGGTTACGAGTACTCCCTCAAGACAGCCGTTATGATGATTCGGCCAAAGAAGTAAACACAAAGTCTTATCCAAGGCTGCAAACCGGTTCTGAGCCGAACCTCGTAGAACCGGTTTGGTTCGGGTTTGTAAGCAGCCCGAACCAGATCATGAACCGAACCCTTGAAATTATTTACTTTGCAAACCCGAAACTAAACCGAAGCACTTTCTAAAATAAAAGGTTCGGTTCGAAAAAAAAAATTACATAAATTTTATGGTTTTCTAAAGTTATGCAATTATTTGAGACTTCGGATTAAAAGAAGTCATATTTAAAACTACAAATAAATTTAATTTATCATCAAAATTTGACTTATTTAAAAAAAAAAATTTAGTTAGTTCAAAATGTAGTGAAAAATGTATAACAATAAAATTATTTTTTTGTATAAAAGTGAACCAAGGTTGGAGGGGTATGCAAACCAAATCAAGAACCGAACCGATGTCTTGCTCTATGGCTCGAGCCACCGAACTGAACCTTTAACAAAATTTAGGAGGTTTGCAGCCTTGGTCTTAACAATGTCAAAATCGGCGCTATCAACATATTGTAATGTATTGTGTAATCTTTCCAGCTGTATTCTAATATGCATATTTGTAAAAATTTAAATAAACACAATTGTCACTGTCTCTACAACTCTCTCTCTCTCTCTCTCGCTCTCTCATTCTCTCATTTTCTCTTTCTGTCTCACTCCCTCTCTCTCTCTCTCTCCACTTATACTACTACTTTGTTATACACATATTATGAGAATTTTTATTAGATAACACTCTTCCAGCTCTACAATTTCTATAAGTTGAATTTTAATAAAGTTTATAGCATAGTTTTATTACTAAATATTATTACACTTTGATTGTCTTAGGGTTAAGGTTTGAATTTGTTTCCCTCGTCTGAGTCAGCTGCCAGGTTATTAATTTGTTGTGGGCTTATTAGCCGTCATGGCAACCGCATTTCCAAGTAGACAGACAGCCGATGGGACGGCGGGACGAAGGGACGGACAGGCCGGACAGGCCGGAAGGGAGAGCTGTTGGGTATAGGCAAAGCGATACCTAGTCACGGCCAGGGCCACAACAAACCCGAAAAGCAAAAGGATTGCACAAATTAAACCTTATCAGTCGAAGGTACTTGAAAATTAATTAAAAATCAGAGTAATAAGAACACCGAAAAAAAATCACGAAAAAAACAGCCGGCGAAAAAGGTAGGTACAAATGATGAGCATAGAAAAATTAGAAAGAAAAAACGCAGACAAAGTAAAACAAATGCACGAAAAGGTAGAGGAAGAGGGCGGGGCAGGGAAGGAAAAAAGACAGCGCAGGAAGCAAAAAAAATTCAACGTGGCGGGAGTGGAAGAAGGAGGAAAGAGGGAAAAGAAAGCAAAGCAATGACACGCATCGGTTTTGAAATTCAGAAGGAGAGAGAGAGAGCGGCAGAGAGAAAGAGTGGGAAGAAGGGGGCAAAATGAGAACTTGCTAAAGAATTCAAGCAGTTAAAAATGTCTAAAAACAACAACAACTTCAACAGCTTCTCGAGAAGATTTGAAGCGACCTCGAAGGACGTCTTTGAATCGTTGGGTGTTAATTCATTTATTTAATTTTAACTTTAAACTAATAGCATTCTAGCTAAGATTAAAAAAACTAGTTTTCAACTAACAATCAATTAACAATTAAATTCAAAACAAATAAGTTTATAAAATAAGTTTAACAATTGTAATTGAGATACAAAAAACTTAATATAAGGATGGAGAAAACACACAAAACTTCAATTATTGCAATAAAAATAGAAATTAACAAAAAATATTCAAATTAAAATCAATATTAAAAGTAATTAAATAACAAAGAATATACTTTGTATTGGTATAAGTTAAGTGCAATAAAATAAAGTTCAAAACTTTTATCAAAACTTCAATCAAATCAATTAAAATAAAATTTAATATTAATACTAAAGTTTATTACACGTTAATTCAAGTTAAAGTTAAATTTAAATAAAGTTAATGTGCGATTTTTTTTATTAAATTGAAGTATTTAAGTTCTTAAATTTTATAAATACTATGCAATTTCGGCAGTACACAAAATGTTTTCGAAATTAGCAACCCTATAGTTTTTTCTTTAACACTGACAAATACAGTCAACAAAAATTTGTTTACTATTGTTGTATTTTATTTTTATTATTTATAGCAGATAATATTTAAAAAGAAAATAGTAAAATGAAATTTTTGGTTAAAAAACATTAAGAACCTATAAGATAAAAAGTTAAAAACTTGTAATTGGATTACAATTTTTTGTACTTAAAAATAGAATTCCATATTAATATTAATATTAAATTTTCAGAATAAAAAATATAATTAATAAAAAGAAAATGTTATATTTTATAAATTTTTTGCATGGCCAAAAGTACACGAACTGTTATCGACATTGGCAACCATAGAGTTATTTCTTAAACGTTGACTTACACAGTTGACAAACAAATTATTTAGTATTCTAAAATAAAAAAAAGTTCGTAAGATAAAATTTTTAAATTTAAAACCTTAAAGATTAATAAAGCTGAAAACTTGATATTAAGTAGTTCAAAATTTGCTACAGAAATAAGAATTGAATTTAATATTAATATTTCAGAATAAATAATATAATTGAAAGAAAAAATTTTAATTTTAAAATTTTCGCTTGTCCAATAGTACCCGAAATGTCATCGACGCTGGCAACCCTAGAGCTGCAGTACTTTCGAGCCGTCTCCTCTATCGCCGACGCAGCTATGAGCCGTGTGTGGGTGTGCAACACCCTGTTGCAAGCTGGACACGAGAACAATGTGCAAATGTTTGCCACCAGCGGCAAGGAGGAAATCGATACGGAATCGCAATCACAGCCGGCAGAGCACACTGGCAATTTACAGAGAATCGGGCCAAGACAGCGCAGAAGACGCGACTTGGAGGCAGGAGGCGGTGGTGCAACAATGACGCCATCGATTATGCCCACTTGGCTCATGGAGAGCGTGTGGCAGCTGAAGATGCGCGCCTTGACGCAGCGCGTCTATCTCGATGATCTGGAGGTCGATGATGCAGCCGATGAGGGTGAGTCTTACATCTAAAGAGTCGTAACTCTAAGTCTTAAAATTAAAATTTTAAATCTCAAGTTTTTACTTTTAATCAACTCCTTTTATCGTATAAAACAACACTTTAAACTTGACTCTGAGAACTTTCATATTCTTGTAAAAAATCATGTCATGTCGGACAAAAATTTTGACTTGTAAAATTGCTTGTTCTTGATTTGACCGACTTTCAACCTTTATAACTCTGGCAAAACTGAACCGATTTAAAGCAGAATGTCATATTGATCATGGTTTGGCCCCTGAATTTATTCTGCATTCAAATTAAATTCATTTAGAAAATTTAATGATTCTCGACCAATTTCGATTCGATTTTTCGATTTTAATGGGAAGAGTCCCTTTGAAATTTCGAAAATTCAAAATTTTAAATCTGAAGATTTCACTTTTGATCAACTACTTATATCGTTATTAGTACAAAACAACACTTTAAACTTGATTCTGAAACCTTCCATTTTTTTGTAAAAAACAAACTTTGACTTGTAAAGTGGTTAAATCCAAAGTCTGACCAACTTCAAACATGTCATAACTTGTTCAAAACTGAGCCGATTTTCAAGTGGAATATCATTTTGGTCTTGATTTGGCCTCTTAATTCATTCTGCATTTAAATTTTATTTAATTCTTACAAAAAAAATATTTTTCTTTAGATTCTACTAGATATTGATTTCGATGCTAGGGGTCCCCCCTTTGGAATTTTGAAAATTTTAAATTTTAAATCTCAAGTTTTCACTTTTAATCACTTCCTTATATCATAATTAGTATAAAACAACACTTTAAACTTGATTCTGGAAACTTTAATTTTTCTGTAAAAAATTATGTAAAATTGAAGATAAATTTTGACTTGTAAGTTGCTAGGTCAGAGGCTTGACCAACTTTGAACTGTAATAACTTTGGCAGAACTTAACCGATTTTCAAGCGGATTGTCATTTTAATCATGGCTTGGCCTACAAATTCATTCTGCATTTAAATTTTGATCATTTAAAAAATTTGATTTTTTTCAATCATAGCCATGGCCAGATGGTGGGGTTGATATTTTAAAATTCAAAATTTTTGATCTCAAATTTTTACTTTTAATTAATTCCCTAAAACGTAATTAGTAAAAAACAGCACATTCAACTTGATTCTGAGACCTTTCCTTTTCTTGGAAAAATGCATATCAAATTCGACAACATTTTTGATTTGTCGAAAATCATCGCATTGCTAAAATATTAATTATTCACTGCGGACGGCAGTTCGCGTTAGTGACGAAAGCAGCACGAAGGGTGCAAAAGGCGACTAACATATATATACAGCTAAGTTGGAAAATTTGCTACGACTGTCCGATCAGATCGAGTTATATACCGATCGAAAGGCTTAGTTCTAACTTACAAAATTGCATACTAAAACTTTTTCTAATTCACCTGAGTCATGAGATACGGGGGTGTAAGTGGGAGGGGAAAAATTTGTATGATCGCAGCTTGTGGAGCCGTTGGGGCTTTTGGTAAAATTATTTTTTTTAAAAATTTTATCAAAATACGCGTCGATTGATACCTCGATGACCCAAATCCGTTAACTGGTTCAAAAGATAAATAAATTTGAAATTTTTAGTGGACTTTTCAAAATGAAATGAAAAGTTAGTTTCTTTGTTTGTCTGTTTGTCTGTTTGTATCAAAGCGCTAGAAAAGCTAAGATGTAATGATGGGGATTTATTCCTCTTTGAAAATCTAGAAATGTTTGTTTTACGACTTTTTCAATTTCCCGCTAGTTTAGCGGGAAAACGCAAAATCCCGCTAAAATTAAAGCTCCAACAGTTTCCAAACCATAGAAGCTACAGATATGTTCTATATATCATTGGAAAGGTATGTTTGAGGGCTTTTATGCGTACCTTTTTTCTAAAGTATTCAGGTAACATTTTACAGGTGATATAATGTTTTTAAGCTTACATTTTGGCGATTTTTGACAAAAGGGCTCTAACGATTTCTGTTAAATTATTATGTTGTAAAACGTACAATTTCGCGTTTTTTGGTATATGAAACATAAATTTTGGTCGAGGAGTTTGGAAGATATTACCTGTTAAGTGAATAAATACATTTTTCTATCGGTCGAAAATCACGTTTTAGTACGATTAGCATTTAAATTGGTTTTATATATTCTGACCAAAGTTGGTTCAAATCGGACTACTATATCATATAGCTGTCATAGGACCGATCGGGTCAAAATAAGGTCTTAGTGTGAAAACTTGTTTGTTTAGTGAAATATTTTAACCAATTTGATAGCATTTGCATTTAAGTCAGTTTTAACTAGTCGGGTGCTACAGTCGAGCATACTCGACTGTCGGAGACCGTACTTACTATCCAAAATCTAAAAACTAAATAATATTTAAGATTGCCATAAACTCTTATATATTAAATTTGTCGCCGCTCGAATTTGCTTCCGATATAATTAAAAATTTTATCGGCACCCAGGGAACACCACGTGAAGGCCATTACTATAAGTATATATGCCTTAGAGTCTTATGTTTAACACTATTTAATAACACTAGTCACACTAATTATCTTAAAATGGAACACTTGGTAGCACAACAAAATCAAATTCCAAAATCACTTGTACACAGCGCGCACAAAAGAGTTGAAAACAAGTCAATGTAAAGTCAAATAGACATACATATGTATTAATCATTAGGAAGAGCAGGACATCCATATGTGCAATTCAAAGATCTGTTAGTGCACACATTCATACATATGTTGGGCGCCAAAACAAAAGAAGTTTCTAGCTAAGCATTCATATATATAAACATGCGTTTATGCATATTTGGCTATGTTAAGCATAAGTGAAACCTTAACAGAGAATAAATTAAAGCTGCATGTTAAACATGCTAAATGTTAAATCAAATAGTAAAATAATTGAAAACCAAAAAAAGACAAATTTACTAAAAACATAAATTTACACAGTAACATTCATAAATAACAATTTCAATAAATTGTAAAAATTAAAAAAAAAAGCTTAAATTCAGCTGGAAAAAAAGTTGTTCCCGCCGGGAATCGAACCCGCGACAAAATTGCAAAAATTTTCAAAACACAAAGGCTCAAAGTGTTGAGCCACTCTCGCACTTATGTCTTTATCCTCCTAAATGGCCATATTGCTTGTTTTAGTGCTCAATTAAAAAGTAAAAGAAATAATTTATATTTTAACATTTAATGTTAATATTACATTTTAAATAAGCACTGAGTTTGTTTTAATATAAAATGAAATTGAATTCGAACATAAATAAATTAAAAATCTTTCACCCACGGCAGGACTCGAACCCACGAGCACTGTCCGACTCCGCGACTCAGTACACTGCGCCACCGAAGCTCACGTCTGAATGGACGCCAATTTGTTATATAATATGTTAATATAAATTTTTTGTTTTATCAAGATATTCAAGTTTTAATTACTGCCAACGCGCCATCAACGAATTCAAAATGCTCTTATAATTTGGATATGAAATTTTCAATGTCGATTTGCAGGCGGTTAAGGGGGCGTGACTGATTTTTGAAACAAACTTGATCTGCCTGCAGTATAAAGGAACCTACATACCAAGTTTGGTGTCTCTAGCTCTTATAGTCTCCGAGATCTAGGTTTTCATACAGACAGACAGACAGACGGACAGACAGACAGACAGACAGACAGACAGACAGACAGACAGACGGACATTGCTATATCGACTCGACTATTGATGCTGATCAAGAATATATATACTTTATAGGGTCTGCCACGCCTCCTTCTACCTGTTACGCACATATTCGGTAAAACAAACCCAATAGACCCCTGTACTTTTTTTAAGTACGGGGTCTAAAAATCCTGACCGAAGTTAGTTCTTATCGGACCACTATATCATATAGCCAATCGGTCCAATATTAAGTCTTGGTATGAAAAACTTTTTTGTTTTACGAGATATCGTAACCAAATTAATAGAATATGCATTAAAATTAGACTTATATATTCTGACCAAAGTTGGTTCTAATCGAACCACTATATCATATAGCTGTCATAGCACCGATCGGGCGAAATCCAAGTCTTAGTATGAACAACTTTATTTTTTCATAGTAAGTACGTGGTCTCCGACAGTAGAGTATGGTCGGCTGTAGCAACGCGAGCAAAGCGAGCAAGGGGCGGAGCCCCTAGTTTTCTTTATAATTAAAGAACAATTTTTTTTTAAATATGAAATACGTTGAACAACTAAATTTATATATTTTACTATTTGCCTGCATTAATGATAGAGTTACAATGTCAAAAGCAAAAGCAATTGCAAAAATTTCTGATATCCCACAAAAAAAACCTCTACCTCTAAAAAAAAAAAAAGCGAAAATAGGCATTCGGCACTGCGCAAAACGTAATTTTTATGTACAAAGAAGCTCACCCTTTTTGCTCACAGTGCACAATGCCTATTTTCGCTTTTTTTTTATTAATTTATATTTTTATTTATAATTTTTAGATTAAACTGAATTTTGTTCGTCACAAAATTGGATATCAGAGATTTTGGGGCTAGAAATTGCTTTCGTCACTAGACTTTTACCTCGTGTAGAGGTTTTTTTTGTGGTATTTATATATATACAAATCTTCAACTTAAGCTTCGATTCTGTGTCGATTGTTATTTTTATAGTATAGTTAAAACGATTTATCAGATGAAATAAAACAACAAATTCAATTTTATTATAATAAAATTTATTCCAAATTTTAGTTGATTTTCCGATTTTTTTTTTAAAAGCTAAAGTAAATTCCAATTATGTATCGTAATTCCTATTCTTAAATGATAGCTGTCATTGGAACATAGAACATCTGCAAGGAAATTAAATATTTGGCGTGCCGAACAACATCAAATGTCTGAGTACAGGGTATCCTACAGTCGAATACACCCGAAGGGGAGCTTCCTTGATGTGACTATACTTTTACATTGCTAGATCGAACAACATCGAACATCGAACATTAAACACGATCAGTTTGTTGACAAACTAAAAGTAAGGCTGATAATTTCGGATCGTATGATTGGAAAAGTATCGAGCTTTGGACTATTCCAAAAATCTCGAGTCAAGTCGGGTCAAGTGAGATAATCATATATACAATGTATTCATGCTAACGTGCTTATGTTTATTTATATAAAATTCAAGAAAAGTATATAAATCGCCTGTTATGTCAAGTTTAACTTTAGTTTTGATTCTGCTCAACAAGTGAAATATTTGACTCAGTCAGTCATTTTAAGTACTCAGTAAAATTGAATTGCAAAATGTTGCAGAAAATAATTTATATTATCCTTGTAATAAATTCAATTATTTCCATCTCTGAGGCAATTTACATTTCCCAATATAATGAGGCGAATGTAGTTCGTGAAATAAAATCTCAGTTAACTGAGTTGAGGTAAGGTTCTTAAAATTACTTAAAGTTTTCTTAAACTAATCAATTTATTAGAATTGGACAGGGAAAAATGAGAAATGATCTTGCCAAGGACTCTGACATAAAACTTGTCAGATCGGATTTACTGTTTATAAAAGAGGAGCTGATACGACAGAAAAAAGATATAGATGCTGAGCAATCGAATATTCAATTAAGAGCAGAGATCGAACAACAAAAGCAAAATATACTTGATAGGGAAGCGAATATTCTAATACTGAAAGCGGAGTTGGAGAAACTGAAGCAAAGTGTACTTGATAAAGAATCAGAAAATCAGCTTCTTAAAATGGAGCAGGAGAATCAGAAAAGGATGATAGACGGACTTCATAAAGAATTGGATAAACACGATTCGTTGTATAACCCACACAGTTGTGTCGAGGCTAAGTCCAGTGGGACCTACGACATAATCCTTCCCAACTTTAGTTGTCAACCTTTTAAAGTTGCCTGCGATGCAGAAACTCGGGGAGGCAGGTGGACGATTATCCTGAGGAGGATCGATGGAAGTGTCAACTTTTATCGGAACTGGACGGAATACAAAACTGGGTTCGGAGATCTGGATGGTGAATTCTTCATGGGTCTGGATAAGATACACGCAATGACGGCGCACAGAAAACAGGAGCTACTTGTTCTTCTGGAGGACTTTGAGGGAGACAAACGATTTGAGAAGTACGAGGAATTCGCAATCGGTGACGAGGACCAAGAATATGTATTACACACTCTGAGCAACGCCACTGGAACTGCAGGTGATTCTCTCTCATATCATCGTGGCATGAAGTTTACAACATTTGATCGGGATAATGATCGGTTAAATGGGAACTGCGCCAAAGGCGGCACTGGTGCCTGGTGGTACAATTATTGTCAAAGCAGGTATGAAAGTTCTTTGTTTTTAAAAGCTTCGTTTAAAAAGTTGAATTCTTACAGCCAATTGACGGGGAAATATAATGACACTGGTGGTGACAAAGGCATCACTTGGGACGATTTTCGGGGTTTCAAGTACTCCCTCAAGACAGCCGTTATGATGATTCGGCCAAAGAAGTAAACACAAAGTCTTAACCAAGGCTGCAAACCGGTTCTGAGCCGAACCTCGTAGAACCGGTTTGGTTCGGGTTTGTAAGCAGCCCGAACCAGATCATGAACCGAACCCTTGAAATTACTTACTTTGCAAACCCGAAACTAAGCCGTACCACATTCTATAATAAAAAGTTCGGTTCGAAAAAATATTTGCATAAATTTTATGGTTTTCTAACATTACGCAATTATTTGAGACTTCGGATTAAAAGAAGTCATATTTAAAACTACAAATAAATTTAATTTATCATCAAAATTTGACTTATTTAAAAAAAAAAATTTAGTTAGTTCAAAATGTAGTGAAAAATGTATAACAATAAAATTATTTTTTTGTATAAAAGTGAACCAAGGTTGGAGGGGTATGCAAACCAAATCAAGAACCGAACCGATGTCTTGCTCTATGGCTCGAGCCACCGAACTGAACCTTTAACAAAATTTAGGAGGTTTGCAGCCTTGGTCTTAACAATGTCAAAATCGGCGCTATCAACATATTGTAATGTATTGTGTAATCTTTCCAGCTGTATTCTAATATGCATATTTGTAAAAATTTAAATAAACACAATTGTCACTGTCTCTACAACTCTCTCTCTCTCTCTCTCTCTCTCGCTCTCTCATTCTCTCATTATCTCTTTCTGTCTCACTCCCTCTCTCTCTCTCTCTCCACTTATACTACTACTTTGTTATACACATATTATGAGAATTTTTATTAGATAACACTCTTCCAGCTCTACAATTTCTATAAGTTGAATTTTAATCAAGTTTATAGCATAGTTTTATTACTAAATATTATTAGACTTTGATTGTCTTAGGGTTAAGGTTTGAATTTGTTTCCCTCGTCTGAGTCAGCTGCCAGGTTATTAATTTGTTGCGGGCTTATTAGCCGTCATGGCAACCGCATTTCCAAGTAGACAGACAGCCGATGGGACGGCGGGACGAAGAAACGGACAGGCCGGAAGGGAGAGCTGTTGGGTATAGGCAAAGCGATACCTAGTCACGGCCAGGGCCACAACAAATCCGAAAAGCAAAAGGATTGCACAAATTAAACCTTATCAGTCGAAGGTACTTGAAAATTAATTAAAAATCAGAGTAATAAGAACACCGAAAAAAAATCACGAAAAAAACAGCCGGCGAAAAAGGTAGGTACAAATGATGAGCATAGAAAAATTAGAAAGAAAAAACGCAGACAAAGTAAAAGAAATGCACGAAAAGGTAGAGGAAGAGGAAGAGGGCGGGGCAGGGAAGGAAAAAAGACAGCGCAGGAAGCAAAAAAATTCAACGTGGCGGGAGTGGAAGAAGAGGAGGAAGAGGGAAAGAAAAAAAAAGCAATGACACGCATCCGGTTTTGAAATTCCAGCAGAAAGGGAGAGAGAAAGAGCGGCAGAGAGAGAGAGTGGGGAAAAGGGGTCAAAATGAGAACTTGCTAAAGAATTCAAGCACTTAAAAATGTCAAAAAACAACAACAACTTCAACAGCTTCTCGAGAAGATTTGAAGCGACCTCGAAGGACGTCTTTGAATCGTTGGGTGTTAATTCATTTATTTAATTTTAACTTTAAACTAATAGCATTCTAGCTAAGATTAAAAAAACTAGTTTTCAACTAACAATCAATTAACAATTAAATTCAAAACAAATAAGTTTAACACATGTAATTGAGATACAAAAAACTTAATATAAGGATGGAGAAAACACACAAAACTTCAATTATTGCAGTAAAAATAGAAATTAACAAAAAATATTCAAATTAAAATCAATATTAAAAGTAATTAAATAACAAATAATATACTTTGTATTGGTATAAGTTAAGTGCAATAAAATAAAGTTCAAAACTTTTATCAAAACTTCAATCAAATCAATTAAAATAAAATTTAATATTAATACTAAAGTTTATTACACGTTAATTCAAGTTAAAGTTAAATTTAAATAAAGTTAATGTGCGATTTTTTTTATTAAATTGAAGTATTTAAGTTCTTAAATTTTATAAATACTATGCAATTTCGGCAGTACACAAAATGTTTTCGAAATTAGCAACCCTATAGTTTTTTCTTTAACACTGACAAATACAGTCAACAAAAATTTGTTTACTATTGTTGTATTTTATTTTTATTATTATTATTTATAGCAGATAAAAAAAAAAGAAAATGAAAAATTTTGGTTAAAAAACATTAAGAACCTATAAGATAAAAAGTTAAAAACTTGTAATTGGATTACAATTTTTTGTACTTAAAAATAGAATTCCATATTAATATTAATATTAAATTTTCAGAATAAAAAATATAATTAATAAAAAGAAAATTTTATATTTTATAAATTTTTTGCATGGCCAAAAGTACACGAACTGTTATCGACATTGGCAACCATAGAGTTATTTCTTAAACGTTGACTTACACAGTTGACAAACAAATTATTTAGTATTCTAAAATAAAAAAAAGTTCGTAAGATAAAATTTTTAAATTTAAAACCTTAAAGATTAATAAAGCTGAAAACTTGATATTAAGTAGTTCAAAATTTGCTACAGAAATAAGAATTGAATTTAATATTAATATTTCAGAATAAATAATATAATTGAAAGAGAAAAAATTTTAATTTTTAAAATTTTTCGCTTGTCCAATAGTACCCGAAATGTCATCGACGCTGGCAACCCTAGAGCTGCAGTACTTTCGAGCCGTCTCCCTCTATCGCCGACGCAGCTATGAGCCGTGTGTGGAGGTGTGCAACACCCTGTTGCAAGCTGGACACGAGAACAATGTGCAAATGTTTGCCACCAGCGGCAAGGAGGAAATCGATACGGAATCGCAATCACAGCCGGCAGAGCACACTGGCAATTTACAGAGAATCGGGCCAAGACAGCGCAGAAGACGCGACTTGGAGGCAGGAGGCGGTGGTGCAACAATGACGCCATCGATTATGCCCACTTGGCTCATGGAGAGCGTGTGGCAGCTGAAGATGCGCGCCTTGACGCAGCGCGTCTATCTCGATGATCTGGAGGTCGATGATACAGCCGATGAGGGTGAGTCTTACATCTAAAGAGTCGTAACTCTAAGTCTTAAAAATTAAAATTTTAAATCTCAAGTTTTTACTTTTAATCAACTCCTTTTATCGTATAAAACAACACTTTAAACTTGACTCTGAGAACTTTCATATTCTTGTAAAAAATCATGTCATGTCGGAAAAATTTTGACTTGTAAAATTGCTTGTTCTTGATTTGACCGACTTTCAACCTTTATAACTCTGGCAAAACTGAACCGATTTAAAGCAGAATGTCATATTGATCATGGTTTGGCCCCTGAATTTATTCTGCATTCAAATTAAATTCATTTAGAAAATTTAATTATTCTCGACCAATTTCGATTCGATTTTTCGATTTTTATGGGAAGAGTCCCTTTGAAATTTCGAAAATTCAAAATTTTAAATCTGAAGATTTCACTTTTGATCAACTACTTATATCGTTATTAGTACAAAACAACACTTTAAACTTGATTCTGAAACCTTCCATTTTTTTGTAAAAAACAAACTTTGACTTGTAAAGTGGTTAAATCCAAAGTCTGACCAACTTCAAACATGTCATAACTTGTTCAAAACTGAGCCGATTTTCAAGTGGAATATCATTTTGTCATTATTTGGCATTTAATTCATTCTGCATTTAAATTTTATTTAATTCTTACAAAAAAAATATTTTTCTTTAGATTCTACTAGATATTGATTTCGATGCTAGGGGTCCCCCCTTTGGAATTTTGAAAATTTTAAATTTTAAATCTCAAGTTTTCACTTTTAATCACTTCCTTATATCATAATTAGTATAAAACAACACTTTAAACTTGATTCTGGAAACTTTAATTTTTCTGTAAAAAATTATGTAAAATTGAAGATAAATTTTGACTTGTAAGTTGCTAGGTCAGAGGCTTGACCAACTTTGAACTGTAATAACTTTGGCAGAACTTAACCGATTTTCAAGCGGATTGTCATTTTAATCATGGCTTGGCCTACAAATTCATTCTGCATTTAAATTTTGATCATTTAAAAAATTTGATTTTTTTCAATCATAGCCATGGCCAGATGGTGGGGTTGATATTTTAAAATTCAAAATTTTTGATCTCAAATTTTTACTTTTAATTAATTCCCTAAAACGTAATTTGTAAAAAACAGCACATTCAACTTGACTCTGAGACCTTTCCTTTTCTTGGAAAAATGCATATCAAATTCGACAACATTTTTGATTTGTCGAAAATCATCGCATTGCTAAAATATTAATTAATCACTGCGGACGGCAGTTCGCGTTAGTGACGAAAGCAGCACGAAGGGTGCAAAAGGCGACTAACATATATATACAGCTAAGTTGGAAAATTTGCTACGACTGTCCGATCAGATCGAGTTATATACCGATCGAAAGGCTTAGTTCTAACTTACAAAATTGCATACTAAAACTTTTTCTAATTCACCTGAGTCATGAGATACGGGGGTGTAAGTGGGAGGGGAAAAATTTGTATGATCGCAGCTTGTGGAGCCGTTGGGGCTTTTTGGTAAAATTATTTATTTTTTAAAAATTTTTATCAAAAATACGCGTCGATTGATACCTCGATGACCCAAATCCGTTAACTGGTTCAAAAGATAAATAAATTTGAAATTTTTAGTGGACTTTTCAAAATGAAATGAAAAGTTTGTTTCTTTGTTTGTCTGTTTGTCTGTTTGTATCAAAGCGCTAGAAAAGCTAAGATGTAATGATGGGGATTTATTCCTCTTTGAAAATCTAGAAATGTTTGTTTTACGACTTTTTCAATTTCCCGCTAGTTTAGCGGGAAAACGCTAAATCCCGCTAAAATTGAAGCTCCAACAGTTTCCAAACCATAGAAGCTACAGATATGTTCTATATATCATTGAAAAGGTATGTTTGAGGGCTTTTATGCGTACCTTTTTTTCTAAAGTATTCAGGTAACATTTTACAGGTGATATAATGTTTTTAAGCTTACATTTTGGCGATTTTTGACAAAAGGGCTCTAACGATTTCTGTTAAATTTTATTATGTTGTAAAACGTACAATTTCGCGTTTTTTGGTATATGAAACATAAATTTTGGTCGAGGGGTTTGGAAGATATTACCTGTTAAGTGAATAAATACATTTTTCTATCGGTCGAAAATCACGTTTTAGTACGAAAAACTTTTTGGTTTTATGAGATATCTCAACCAAACCGATACAATATGCATTTAAATTGGTTTTATATATCCTGACCAAAGTTGGTTCAAATCGGACTACTATATCATATAGCTGTCATAGGACCGATCGGGTCAAAATAAGGTTTTAGTATGAAAAACTTGTTTGTTTAGTGAAATATTTTACCCAAATTGACAGCATTTGCATTTAAGTCAGTTTTAAAAATCCTGACCGAAGTTAGTTCTTATCGGACCACTATATCATATAGCCAATCGGTCCAATATTAAGTCTTGGTATGAAAAACTTTTTTTGTTTTACGAGATATCGTAACAAATTAATAGAATATGCATTAAAATTAGACTTATATATTCTGACCAAAGTTGGTTCTAATCGAACCACTATATCATATAGCTGTCATAGCACCGATCGGGCGAAATCCAAGTCTTAGTATGAACAACTTTATTTTTTCATAGTAAGTACGTGGTCTCCGACAGTAGAGTATGCTCGGCTGTAGCAACGCGAGCAAAGCGAGCAGGGGGCGGAGCCCCCTAGTTTTTCTTTATAATTAAAGAACAATTTTTTTTTAAATATGAAATACGTTGAACAACTAAATTTATATATTTTACTATTTGCCTGCATTAATGATAGAGTTACAATGTCAAAAAAAAGCAATTGCAAAAATTTCTGATATCCACAAAAACCTCTACACGGGTAAAGTTGACGAAAGCAATTTTAATTTCTGATATCAATTTTGTGACGAACAAAATTCAGTTTAATCTAAAATTATAAATAAAATTAAATTAAAAAAAAAAAAGCGAAAATAGGCATTCGGCACTGCAAAACGTAATTTTATGTACAAAGAAGCTCACCCTTTTTGCTCACAGTGCACAATGCCTATTTTCGCTTTTTTAAATTTATATTTTTATTTATAATTTTAGATTAAACTGAATTTTGTTCGTCACAAAATTGATATCAGAAATTTTGGGACTAAATTGCTTTCGTCACTAGACTTTACCTCGTGTAGAGGTTTTTTTGTGGTATTTATATATATACAAATCTTCAACTTAAGCTTCGATTCTGTGTCGAATGTTATTTTTATACTATAGTTAAAACGATTTATCAGATGAAATAAAACAACAAATTCAATTTTATTATAATAAAATTTATTCCAATTTTTAGTTGATTTTCCGATTTTTTTTTAAAAGCTAAAGTAAATTCCAATTATGTATCGTAATTCCTATTTTTAAATGATAGCTGTCATTGGAACATAGAACATCTGCAAGGAAATTAAATATTTGGCGTGCCGAACAACATCAAATGTCTGAGTACAGGGTATCCTACAGTCGAATTTTCCCGAAGGGGCGGAGCTTCCTTGATGTGACTATACTTTTACATTGCTAGATCGAACAACATCGAACATCGAACATTAAACACGATCAGTTTGTTTACAAACTAAAAGTAAGGCTGATAATTTCGGATCGTATGATTGGAAAAGTATCGAACTTTGGACTATTCCAAAAATCTCGAGTCAAGTCGGGTCAAGTGAGATAATCATATATACAATGTATTCATGCTATGTGCTTATGTTTATTTATATAAAATTCATGAAAAGTATATAAATCGCCTGTTATGTCAAGTTTAACTTTAGTTTTGATTCTGCTCAACAAGTGAAATATTTGACTCAGTCAGTCATTTTAAGTACTCAGTAAAATTGAATTGCAAAATGTTGCAGAAAATAATTTATATTATCCTTGTAATAAATTCAATTATTTCCATCTCTGAGGCAATTTACATTTCCCAATATAATGAGGCGAATGTAGTTCATGAAATAAAATCTCAGTTATCTGAGTTGAGGTAAGGTTCTTAAAATTACTTAAAGTTTTCTTAAACTAATCAATTTATTAGAGCTGGACAGGGAAAAATGAGAAATGATCTTGCCAAGGACTCTGACATAAAACTTGTCAGATCGGATTTACAGTTTATAAAAGAGGAGCTGATACGACAGAAAAAAGATATAGATGCTGAGCAATCGAATATTCAATTAAGAGCAGAGATCGAACAACAAAAGCAAAATATACTTGATAGGGAAGCGAATATTCTAATACTGAAAGCGGAGTTGGAGAAACTGAAGCAAAGTGTACTTGATAAAGAATCAGAAAATCAGCTTCTTAAAATGGAGCAGGAGAATCAGAAAAGGTTGATAGACGGACTTCATAAAGAATTGGATAAACACGATTCGTTGTATTTCCTATACAATTGTTTCGAGGCCAAGTCCAGTGGGACCTACGACATAATCCTTCCCAACTTTAGGCAACCTTTTAAAGTTGCCTGCGATGCGGAAACTCAAGAAGGAGGATGGACGGTTATCATGAGGAGGATCGATGGAAGTGTCAACTTTTATCGGAACTGGACGGAATACAAAACTGGGTTCGGAGATCTGGATGGTGAATTCTTCATGGGTCTGGATAAGATACACGCAATGACGGCGCACAGAAAACAGGAGCTACTTGTTCTTCTGGAGGACTTTGAGGGAGACAAACGATTTGAGAAGTACGAGGAATTCGCAATCGGTGACGAGGACCAAGAATATGTATTACACACTCTGGGCAACGCCACTGGAACTGCAGGTGATTCACTCTCATATCATCGTGGCATGAAGTTTACAACATTTGATCGGGATAATGATTTGTGGTTAGATGGGAATTGCGCCGAACGCGGCACTGGTGCCTGGTGGTACAATTATTGTCAAAGAAGGTATGAAGGAAAGTTCTTTGTTTTGTAAAAGCTTCGTTTAATAACTTGAATTCTTACAGCCAATTGACGGGGAAATATAAAGACACTGGAAAGGACAAAGGCATCACTTGGGACAGTTTTCGGGGTTTCAAGTACTCCCTCAAGACAGCCGTTATGATGATTCGGCCAAAGAAGTAAACACAAAGTCTTAATCAAGGCTGCAAACCGGTTCTGAGCCGAACCTCGTAGAACCGGTTTGGTTCGGGTTTGTAAGCAGCCCGAACCGGATCATGAACCGAACCCTTGAAATTACTTACTTTGCAAACCCGAAACTAAGCCGTACCACATTCTATAATAAAAAGTTCGGTTCGAAAAAATATTTGCATAAATTTTATGGTTTTCTAACATTACGCAATTATTTGAGACTTCGGATTAAAAGAAGTCATATTTAAAACTAAAAATAAATTTAATTTATCATCAAAATTTGACTTATTTAAAAAAAAAAAATTTAGTTAGTTCAAAATGTAGGAAAAAATGTAGAACAATAAAACTATTTTTTTGTATAAAAGTGAACCAAGGTTGGAGGTATGCAAATCAATTCGAGAACCGAACCGATGTCTTGCTCTATGGCTCGAACCACCGAACGGAACCTTAAACAAAATTTTGGAGGTTTGCAGCCTTGGTCTTAACAATGTCAAAATCGGCGCTATCAACATATTGTAATGTATTGTGTTATCTTTCAAGCTGTATTCTAATATGCATATTTGTAAAAATTTAAATAAACACAATTGTCACTGTCTCTACAACTCTCTCTCTCTCTCGCTCTCTCATTCTCTCATTTTCTCTTTCTGTCTCACTCCCTCTCTCTCTCTCTCCACTTATACTACTACTTTGTTATACACATATTATGAGAATTTTTATTAGATAACACTCTTCCAGCTCTACAATTTCTATAAGTTGAATTTTAATCAAGTTTGTAGCATAGTTTTATTTCTAAATATTATTAGACTTTGATTGTCTTAGGGTTAAGGTTTGAATTTGTTTCCCTCGTCTGAGTCAGCTGCCAGGTTATTAATTTGTTGGGCTTATTAGCCGTCATGGCAACCGCATTTCCAAGTAGACAGACAGCCGATGGGACGGCGGGACGAAGGAGACACGGACAGGCCGGAAGGAGAGCTGTTGGGTATAGGCAAAGCGATACCTAGTCACGGCCAGGGCCACAACAAACCCGAAAAGCAAAAGGATTGCACAAATTAAACCTATCAGTCGAAGGTACTTGAAAATTAATTAAAATCAGAGTAATAAGAACACCGAAAAAAATCACGAAAAAACAGCCGGCGAAAAGGTAGGTACAAATGATGAGCATAGAAAAATTAGAAAGAAAAAAAGCAGACAAAGTAAAACAAATGCACGAAAAGGTAGAGGAAGAGGGCGGGGCAGGGAAGGAAAAAAGACAGCGCAGGAAGCAAAAAAATTCAACGTGGCGGGATTGGAAGAAGAGGAAGAAAGAGAAAAGGGAGCAAAGCAATGACACGCATCCGGTTTTGAAATTCCAGCAGAGAGGGAGAGAGAGCGGCAGAGAGAGAGTGGGAAAAGGGTCAAAATGAGAATTCAAGTTAAAATGTCTAAAAACAACAACAACTTCAACAGCTTCTCGAGAAGATTTGAAGCGACCTCGAAGGACGTCTTTGAATCGTTGGGTGTTAATTCATTTATTTAATTTTAACTTTAAAACTAATAGCATTCTAGCTAAGATTAAAAAAAACTAGTTTTCAACTAACAATCAATTAATAATTAAATTCCAATCAAATAAGTTTCTAATATAAGTTTAACAATTGTAATTGAGATACAAAAAACTTAATATAAGGATGGAGAAAACACACAAAACTTCAATTATTGCAATAAAAATAGAAATTAACAAAAATATTCAAATTAAAATCAATATTAAAGTAATTAAATAACAAAGAATATACTTGTATTGGTATAAGTTAAGTGCAATAAAATAAAGTTCAAAACTTTTATCAAAACTTCAATCAAATCAATTAAAATAAAATTTAATATTAATACTAAAGTTTATTACGTTAAATCAAGTTAAAGTTAAATTTAAATAAAGTTAATGTGCGATTTTTTTATTATTAAAGTATTTAAGTTCTTAAATTTTATAAATATAAATTTCGGCAGTACACAAAATGTTTTAAATTAAATATAGTTTTTTCTTTAACACTGAAAATACAGTCAACAAAATTTTTTTACTATTGTTGTATTTTATTTTTAATTTTATAAATTTAAAAGAAAATAGTAAAATGAAATTGGTAAAAACATTAAGAACCTATAGAAGTTCTTCAATTGACAATACAGTAAAAATAAATTCCATATTAATATTAATATTAAATTTTTAATTTATTTTATATTTTATATTTATAAAATTTTAAAATAAAAGGAAATGATTTTTTTTTTAAAAAATTAAGATAAAATTTAAAACTTGTAATAAGATTAAAACTTTTTTAAAATAAAGATAGAATTGAATTTAATATTAATATTTCAGAATAAATAATATAATTGAAAGAAAAAATTTTAATTTTAAAATTTTTCGCTTGTCCAATAGTACCCGAAATGTCATCGACGTTGGCAACCCTAGAGCTGCAGTACTTTCGAGCCGTCTCCCTCTATCGCCGACGCAGCTATGAGCCGTGTGTGGAGGTGTGCAACACCCTGTTGCAAGCTGGACACGAGAACAATGTGCAAATGTTTGCCACCAGCGGCAAGGAGGAAATCGATACGGAATCGCAATCACAGCCGGCAGAGCACACTGGCAATTTACAGAGAATCGGGCCAAGACAGCGCAGAAGACGCGACTTGGAGGCAGGAGGCGGTGGTGCAACAATGACGCCATCGATTATGCCCACTTGGCTCATGGAGAGCGTGTGGCAGCTGAAGATGCGCGCCTTGACGCAGCGCGTCTATCTCGATGATCTGGAGGTCGATGATGCAGCCGATGAGGGTGAGTCTTACATCTAAAGAGTCGTAACTCTAAGTCTTAAAATTAAAATTTTAAATCTCAAGTTTTACTTTTAATCAACTCCTTTTATCGTATAAAACAAAACTTTAAACTTGACTCTGAGAACTTTCATATTCTTGTAAAAATCATGTCATGTCGGACAAAAATTTTGACTTGTAAAATTGCTTGTTCTTGATTTGACCGACTTTCAACCTTTATAACTCTGGCAAAACTGAACCGATTTAAAGCAGAATGTCATATTGATCATGGTTTGGCCCCTGAATTTATTCTGCATTCAAATTAAATTCATTTAGAAAATTTAATTATTCTCGACCAAGGTTCGATTTTTATGGTAATGGTCCCTTTGAAATTTCGAAAATTCAAAATTTTAAATCTGAAGTTTTCACTTTTGATCAACTCCTTATATCGTTATTAGTACAAAACAACACTTTAAACTTGATTCTGAAACCTTCCATTTTTTTGTAAAAAACAAACTTTGACTTGTAAAGTGGTTAAATCCAAAGTCTGACCAACTTCAAACGTGTCATAACTTGTTCAAAACTGAGCCGATTTTCAAGTGGAATATCATTTTGGTCATTATTTGGCCTCTTAATTCATTCTGCATTTAAATTTTATTAAATTCTTAGAAAAAAATATTTTTCTTAAGATTCTACTAGATATTGATTTCGATGCTAGGGGTCCCCCCTTTGGAATTTTGAAAATTTTAAATTTTAAATCTCAAGTTTTCACTTTTAATCACTTCCTTATATCATAATTAGTATAAAACAACACTTTAAACTTGATTCTGGGAACTTTAATTTTTCTGTAAAAAATCATGTAAAATTAAAGATAAATTTTGACTTGTAAAGTTGCTAGGTCAGAGGCTTGACCAACTTTGAACTGTAATAATTTTCAAGCGGATTGTCATTTTAATCATGGCTTGGCCTACAAATTCATTCTGCATTTAAATTTTGATCATTTAAAAAATTTGATTTTTTTCAATCATAGCTATGGTCAGATGGTAAGGGTCCCCCCTTTGATATTTTAAAATTCAAAATTGTTTTGATCTCAAATTTTTACTTTTAATTAATTCCTTAAAACGTAATTAGTAAAAAACAGCACATTCAACTTGATTCTGAGACCTTTCCTTTTCTTGTACAAATTCATATCAAATTCGACATGATTTGTCGAAAATCATCGTATTGCTAAAATATTAATTAATTAATAAATAACATGGCAATCTGCACTTTTTGTCACAGTCAACGAGGAGGTGGAATTTGAGCGGATTGCAACAGCAGCTCGTCCTGGCAGCAGCATCAAGACCGCCTTCCAGCCGCGTCCCAGCACAAATCAGAGGCGTGTTCAGGGCGTGACACAATCCAGCGATGGAAGGATCAACAGTGCCAGGCCAACATCGGCAGTGGCACGTCCTGGCACGGCATTGAGTCGTCCCGGTTCCTCGTTGGGCACACGTCCCGGCTCCCGTTGCGGCACCGCATCCCGAGTGCGTGCCACATCCGCAGCAGCTTTCAATGTGGGCGATGCCACCTCGAATCTCTACCAGGCATCGCGTCTCAATCCCACCATCTATGCGGAGCGGGAAACAATTGTGAAGGCGTTGTTCCAGTTTCTCTTCTACCACGAGGCGGATGTGCAGAAGGCGTACTCACTTTGTCAGGCCGTCATGCAGGTACTACAATTCTAGGAATTACACAAATAAACTTGGAATTAAATTTAAAGAAGCCGAAACTAGGATTTAGATAAAGGAAGCATACATTTAAAAATTCAACAAATATTAAGAAATATTTAAATTAGAGATATCATTCAGTTTACATTCATTGTGTTGTATCTTTTCAGATTTAATTTCAAATATTTTTACTTTTATTTAAAATTAGTTGACTTTAAATAAAAAAAAAATCTATTTACCAGTTCTTTATACTTAATGATGCTAAAAGTACTGAGATTTATTAATTAATGCATCAGTTATAAACATTAATCGATATATTTTCGCATGAACAATAATAATAATTAAACGTAATAAAATAATTAATATTACGCTAAGTAATGTTGATTTGCTTGCTTCTTAATTAAATATTATTTCGAATAGCAATCTACATTTAAGGCACCTCAAACAAATTCCAAATACATTTCTCAGAATTCTAAGGCAAATGAAAAGTCAAAAATTAAATAAGAGAGACCAAAATAGGGATAGAAAAAATTAAAGCGTAAATTAGATAATTTGACTAAAAAAAAACAAAAAGACAAACAAAAAAATTGAAAGTTGGTACTTAAAATAAAAGCATTCAGTTTACAAAAATTATGAAGAAACTATATTTATAAATATTAGGAAAAAGAGCTTTAATATTTCAGCTTATTAATTGTATTTTCTTTTGAATACAAATTTCATATATTTTTATAGAAACTCTTATTATATAACAATAAATATTTCAAGTTCTTGATTTAATTTTCTTTTGAATACGAATTTTCAATATTTTTATAGAAATTACAAAAAGGAAATGCAAAGAATATAATTTAGAGAACTCAAAATATGAATGCTAAAAAGGTAAACATACATTTAGAAAATTAACATTTGAAACAAAATAATTTAAAGAAATTTCAATTTATAAAAAAGTATTAGTAAAAGTAGCTTCATTCGTATGGTAATAAAATATTTTTGATTAAGCTGATTCTAATTTTAATATTTAAATGTAGTTTTAATTTCTTAGTAATATTATCTTTTAATTTGGTTTCTTTATTTTTGTTTCCAAAATAATTCCTATAACTCTCGTTTTTTATTCCTAATTTATTTTATATGCATTTTGTTACTCTTGTAGGGAATTGTGATGGATGTGCAACGGCAGCGTGCGGGTCAAGGGTCACTTGCCACGCCCACAGATCCCGGCCGCACCGATTGGTGGTGGCAACAACAACTGGGCAGATGTCTGCTCGCCTTGCACTATCCACGCCGTGCAGAACCCTGTCTGCAGCAATCTCTGGCTGCATTTCCGCATCCGGATACGTATCTGCTCCTCTCCAGACTCTATCAGCGGCTGAGACAGCCGGAGAGAGCCTTAATACTAATTGGCCAGGCGGTGGAACGACATCCGTTTGATGTGGTCTATCGCTTGGAGCAGGCGCGCATACATGAGGCCATGTCACAGCAGGAGGATGCACTGCAGCTTTATCGACTGGCGGCCAAATTGCAGCCCATCAATGTGGAGGCATTGGCCAGCATTGCCGTTGGTTATTTCTATGATAACAATCCGGAGATGTCTTTAATGTACTATCGTCGCATTCTCTCACTCGGCGTTCACACATCGGAGCTCTACTGTAACATTGCCCTCTGCTGTCTCTATGGCGGTCAGATTGATCTCGTCCTGCCCTGCTTTCAACGTGCCCTCCTTATGGCCACACAGCCGGAACAGAAGGCGGATATCTGGTATAATCTCAGCTTTGTTGCCGTGGTGAGTTTCTTTATAATTATTGAATTTCAATTTATTTATTTTTATTTATCTTAGTCGATAAGACTTGAACTTAAACTTTTATTTTATTTTATTCTATTTATTTTATTATATTTTATAAATGTTTTACTTTTTATCATTTCAGATATAAATTTTATTTTAATTTTAAAGATATTTTCATAATATTAGATTTAGCTTTCTGAAAAAGAAAATGTTCACTCAACTGTAGACACTCCTTTGGAGCGGACTTAGTCTTTGAATTAAAAGAACACTAGGTTTAATTTGCATATTTATAGATTTTAAGTAATATGTCTTCTACTATATACCTTAAAAACTTTAAATACTTAATTTTTCTGCATTGATTTTGAAATAAGTCGTTAAAAATATGATGATCGAACAGTTTTAAAAATATTAGAAGCTTATAATTCACTTTCTAGGCCTTATCAGCATTATGGCTGTTTTCAGCGAGTACCTCGGACCTCGAAAATGTTCCCAATTGACGCCCTTGCCCATGGTGTTATCATTATAATTCCCAGCCAAGTTACTGTAAGCAATGAAGTTAATAAATTAAACTTTAAATAACATTTAACATACCATCTTACCTGTAATGACAGTCATTGTACCACCAGGCACCAGTGAATTTTTCGGCGCAGTGTCTTGAGCTAGAATTATCATTTTTCCGATCAAATGTGGAGAATTTCATGGTTTTATGATATGTTAGTGAATCTCCAGCAGTTCCATTGGCTTTTCCTAAAGTATTTAAGGCATATTGTTCATCCTCGCCTGAGATTCCAAATCTGTCATAATTCTCAAATACTTCAATTCCATCGTTATCCTCAAGAATCACAAGCAACTCCTGACTGTAATCTGCTGTAAGTGCGTGTATTTTGTCAAGCCCCAAAAAGAATTCACCCTCCAAATTCCCGAATCCCTTTTTGTAAGTGTTCCAGTTTCGATAAAAGTTCTCACTTCCATCCAGACGACGCAAAATTATCGTCCAACCTCATCCTCGAGTGTCCACATCGCAAGCCACTTTAAAGGGGTGTTTACTGTTGCTAGGAATAAGTATCTCGTAGACTCCACTACGTTTAGTACTTGCAGTGGCTTCAGCACAATTGCGTCCATAAAATCTCAAATTATGCATATATGTTTCCGTAACTCTGCTCTGAAAAAAGGATTAGTTCAGATTTAAATTAATTAGATTTTAGGTTTAGGAAACTCACTCCAATTCGTTTAACTGCGAATTCGTAGAAACAAATTCTTTAGTCTCGTTGAACTCCGCAATCTCAATAGAATAAGTAAGCACTCCATTTATTAATAAAATAAAGCAAATAAGTTTCGACAACATTTTTGCAATTGTATTTAACCGAATGCCGATTGAATAGGACTGAAATGAGAAACCGTTTTTATACCAAAATTAGTATAGTGAATGCTAAAGTTTCTTATCAATTAATACCACACGGTTATCAGAACTATTAAGAACCAATAAATCGAACAAAATTCAGTTTAATCTAAAAATTTTAAATAAAAATATAAAATATGAACAAAAAAAGCGAAAATTGGCATTCGGCACTGCGCAAAAAGTAATTTTTATGTACAAAGAAACTCACCCTTTTTACTCACAGTGCACAATGCCAATTTTCGCTTTTTTTTTTTATTAATTTATATTTTTATTTAAAATTTTTAGATTAAACTGAATTTTGTTCGTCACAAAATTGGATATCAGAAATTTTGGGGCTAGAAATTGCTTTCGTCACTAGACTTTTACCTCGTGTAGAGGTTTTTTTTGTGGGATATGATGTACTCGTATTGTCTTATTTTAAGAATATTTCGGTATTAGTTTAAAGCAAGTTATAAAACCGTAATCGAAAACGGAAAAAACCGTTTATAATTGATAACCATAACGGAAAGCTTAATTGAAATAAAAAATTTGTTATGCCCAAAGTAATAAACAAGAATAATTCTTAATGAAAAATGGATTAAAGCCCGATTCATGTATAAATGTTAGTTTCGGTTCAATAAAGAAATTAATTAAATTACGTTGTTGTTCGCATAGCAATTACTTTTATAAAATAATTAAAAATTTAAGTTTTAATTTATTTTGTAATTTTGTATATATTCTGATCAAAAATAAGTAATAGAATTTATAACTTATTTGCATGTTTAAAAATGATTATAAAAGATTATGCTATCTCCAACATACTTCATTTCAATAAAGTAATTGTATTATACATTTCTTTTTTCCGTTCCCCTTATTTGTCATATTCATAGACCTCCGGGGACTTCAACCTGGCCAAGCGATGCCTCCAGCTGTGCCTCACCTCGGATGCTCGAGATGGAGCTGCCCTGAATAATCTGGCTGTGCTGGCTGCACACAGTGGCGACATCATGGGCGCCAAGTCGTATCTAAATGCTGCCCGGGATATGCTCCCAGAAGCCGGCGAAGTTGTGGCCAATCTGCACTACATGGATCTCCACTATAAACTATAGTCACAATTCAGTTATAAACGTAAGAATTAAAATATTCAAAATAAAACTAAATGGTTGATTTTTAACTTTATTTTATAATAGTGTTATAAATGATTTTTGTATTGTTTTTGAGTATCTTTTTTCAATAATTTCAATTATATAGAGTCTGCAACGTTATGGATTCATTTTCATAATTTTTTTTTTCTACATTTTCTTATTTTTAAGTTGAATTTAATCACCATCCTCTCAAGGTCGTTTCAGCCAATCGTAGATGGCATCCAGTCCCACTTTGGTCACTGCACTGGCCTCCACGATGTTCACCTGTTGACGGATTTGCTTTTGTAACTTGGCCATTTGCAGCATGAGCAGCGCCTCGTTTCGCATCTGGCGATAGGAATAATCCATCTTGGTCAGCACCAGCAGAATCTTAACCTTCTGCAGACGCGGCTCCGTGAGAATCGAGTAGAAGAGCACGCCTTCAAAATGAACTTTCGCTTAGAATAATTACTCTAAATCAGAGACAACAAATAAAATTTTCTAAAATTGTTCTACAAAAAAATAAATTACAGCAATGTTTAAAATGTTCTTTTTAGTTTTGAAATCTGCGAAAAACTCCTATTAACAGTTTTTTTAATACAAATAATTTTTAGTTGATAATTTTGATTCTGAATATAAAGATAAAAAATACATAAGTGTTGTTTATATATTTTTAATTCAAAATTCAAAACAAATTAAATAATGTCAAAATAAGTGGAAAATAAAAATTCAAATTAAAAAAAAATTGACAGTAGTAGTAGTTTTTAATTTAAACTTGTAACAGTTACGTTACCTTCTCTAAGTTGAATTTTATTTAAAAATTTGTAACAGTAACAGATTTTAAATGTATGCATATTTGTATACAAAAAAAAAAACTTACCCGCTGCTGATATCTGGCAAAGATTGGAGGCATCCACCACATAGATGAGCTTCTTCACATCCTCAAAATATTGACTTTGTCGCCACAATGGCGCCATGCTGCCGCCAATTTCAAGTATTTGAATGAACTTGGGCAGATGCTTGGGCATGCTTGGAGCGACATCTGTTGGCGGTCGATGTTTGTCGCTATTTGCAGACTTTTCCGGGAAGTGAATTCGATAGATGCCAGTGCCAATTGTAGGCATAGAATAGGTGGTTTCGTCTATGGAATCCGGTTCCTGCAGAGCCTTGAGCAAGTGCGTCTTACCAGCTCGCTTTGGACCAAGACAGATGCACGACATGACTAGTTCTTAAACTAAATCTATCGATTTAACAAACAATTCACCTTGACAACCATTTGAGCGTCCGTTACAAGACGCTGCGACGCCATCTGGCGATAAAATAGTCAACTGCACGCATGCACGACAAGTTCACCTATCGAGCAAATTGCTCGATCAACCAAACTAAATGTTCCGTTTGTTCACTTCCGTGAGTAGTTCAATCGAACTTATTGTGAGTTGTGTAATGAACGCAATTTCGCATTTGAGCTGAAAATGGGAATGGACCTTTTACCGGGAACTAAGGCTGCCAAACGTTGCAAAACTGTAGGTGATGGACCCAAGGCTGCCGGACGTTTCAAATCTGCCTCATCATTGTAAACAAAGTCAAAAATCAAACCACATTTGGAATTTTGAAAAGTAAAATGAGTAAAAACAACCAAATTGGATTCAACAAGCAATTTGGCATAGATATAAATGGCGTGCACACAGAATTCGTATTCCATGCCTTCGACAACAAGTGGATGCTGCTAATTACTCAGCTGGGAAAATTGCCGGCTTTATACACTGTAACATTTGATGTGAAGCGGGATCATCGTCTAATTCCCGGACTGCACGGACCCGT